>NC_053028.1:300870146-301162599 GCF_003073215.2 Triticum urartu
GACGTAAGAATGATTTGTCATCAGTCAAATGTCTTTCCCCAAGATCGGTCTAATTCTTTTCACCGTTGGCTCAACCTTTCTATTCGTCATCCCGGAGTATCTCAACAACTCATGGTGGTGTTTCTCGTCGTCATTCTCAACATTTGAAGACCGAAGAAGAGTTTTTCCTCCATATATTATCTATTCTCTCAGAGATGCGTGATTCTAGCTTGTTGCCATCCTCTCATAATTGTTTCAATTGTGACAATTCTTTTCATCCTTACGGAGCAATTCAGGAGTCTGTTCGGTTTGATTATCCGGAGCCCATCATTTTAGAAGAATTATTCATTCTTAGTTTTCAGCTATTGTTCTCAAAATCTTACTGGTGCATCATTCAAATATTCTCTAATCAGTTCGTGATCTATTCGTTCTCACGTATCAAATTCTCTCAAGTATCTTCATTCGTTTTCAAATTCTTCCTGGTGTTTCCTTATCTTTTCTTCGTTCATTTTCAATTCTTACGGTGGTTCGTTCAAGATTTCTCTTCCTTCGTTATCATATCAATTCATTCGTTGTTTCCTAATCCTATCGGTGGTTCATTGAAGACTTTCTCAAGTTTGTGCTATATCTATCTTAATCCTTTTCAACGAGAATAAGTAGTATGACAAATCCGTTTGCTCGTCATCAATTAAATTGGTGAAGGATACACATAACATAATTCTTATTCTTGTTTCATCCAATTGATCTAATTTCTTCTTTCCGGAGTGGTTCATCATATCACATTCTCGGTTCGAGATGCTTTATCTTTTCTTTCCGGAGTTCCAAGTTTTCTCGATTATATCATTTCCAAACTTCATCTAATCATTGCAAGGCTTCTCCCGGAGTTCTTTTCAATTTTCCCTTTTGTTTGATCATTCTTTTATTACCGGAGTTCTTCATGGAGGCTTTACATGGGGTTCATCAAGGATTTAATTCCTTCTTGAAGTGTTAATCAAGATTCTTTTTCAGAGGAGCTTCAAGTATTCCTCTTCTTGCATTCCGAAGTACAATTCTTTCTACCGTATCATTTGAGGTGGTATTATGTCATTCTTGATAATTTGAGTTCATGTTTCATGATTCACATGTTGTTAAGAATGAGATAGTTAAACCCATCAATCTATTCAATCACAAGCTCTTCTTAATCCACCAATCATTTTGTTGGAGTTATCTTGGGTTATATTTCACATAAAGCTTTCCCTAAGGATCGTTTGCTATTTATGGTGCTCACAAATGACCCAAGTTCTTCATCTATCCTCCCAATGAAATAAGTTCTCGTCTTGTTCATATCAATCCAATCTATTGTTTCCATTAGTGGCAGAATTTCACCTCATAATTTCGAGATGTTATCTATAAGCCCACAACAAGCTTACTCTTTTCGTTGTTGGTTTTCCAACAATTCCATTCGACCCTTCTCTTCAAGATTCTTTTCAAGCTCATTTGTGGTAGAAGATGTCATTTTCTTCTCAACTCTTTCCTTTCCAACGATCCAACTTCTATTCTTTTGTTCCGGAAGCATTGTGATGTTGCTCTTTTAAACCCATCTTCTTGTTTTGTCAGGATCATGTTCTTTTCGTGCTTATCCATTTAACCGGAGTGTTGTGCCCACTGCTCAAGTTCTTGTCATCTTATCAAGTTTCATATCTCTTTTCAAATGGAGTGTTGTCCGAATTCGTTCTTCCTTGTTTCTCTTTTCTAACGGAGTGCTTTCAACTTCGGTTATCTCGTTGTATTCTTTCTCGAATAGGTTTAACCTCGCAAGGTTCTTTGGTTTCACTCATTCGTCAAAGAAGCAATTTAGTTTTACCTCTCCTCCTCCTCCTCCGTTTCCCTCCGGTGCCATCCTAGATCTCGGGACGAGATCCTCTCGTAGTGGTGGAGTGTTGTGACGCCCCAAGACCGTTGCGCCAGGTGTCTTCCAGTTATTCACTGTCGTTGCCATGTCATTTGCTTGCGTGTTGCATCTTATCATGTCATCATGTGCATTGCATCATCATGTTTTCAAAACTCGCATCCGTCCCGGTCTCTTCGTTCTTTCCATTGCTTGTTCTGAGCCCAGACACACTTGCACGCGCCCGCTGCATGCCCAAAATATTATTTTATAAGTGGCCGGAAAATGTTCTCAGAATGGGTTGAAAGTTGGCATGCGGTGTTGTTATGTTGTAGGTCGGCCGCCTGCCAAGTTTCATTGCATTCGGAGTTCGTTTGATAGCCCAACGGATAACTATAGCGACATTATAGCCGGTCTTATCGTCGGACGTTTTCGGTCTCCGGAAATCGTGCCGGGCTGCATCTCTTAGACCAACCCGCTCTCCACAGTCCACCTAGGCCCATGCCTACCCCTCTTTGCATAGTGCATCGGACCTCCTCGCGCGTGCGTCCGAAAGCTGTCCCGGACTCGACCCGGTCAGTCGTCACCGTTGGGTCCAGATCATCCCCAAATGTCTACAAAACATCTTCGTTTTGTTAATGGGGCTCCCTAACCTACTTATCCGAGATCGTCCGATTACGATCGGAGGGACGAGATAGCCCTACCGACACCCACTTTCTATAAATAGCAGTGCAATCATCGGACGAATCCCTAATTTCTAGGGATCCTCCTAGCGCCGCCGCCACTCCTCTTGTCTCCTCCTCATGTTCCCCACCGAGCCAATCACCTTCGTTCCTTGTTTTCCGATCCACTCCACCAACCGCCACCTCCCACTCGATTTGGACCACAAGATCGCGAATCCGACGGCCCAGGAGGCTCCCCCAACGCCCCAGCGCTCATCCCTGCCTCCCGGCCGCAGCTCCCTCGCCCCTGCTCGATCTGGCCGCTGAGATCCCGGGCGCCTCGACCCCAAGCTCCACCACCCGCCGGTGGCCTCGATGGTACAGCAGCATCACCAGGCCAGGACCCCCTCGCCCTCTCCCTTGTCCTTCTTCCCTCTGTTTTCCCTCCCCATCCTCTCATCTCGCTCTTCCTCTGCTTCTTCTCGCAGGGACCGAAAGGAGCCAGCCTTGGCCTCGTCACCGCGCCACCACAAATGATCTCTACCACCATGGCACCGCCCGTTCGGCACCTGATACGTCTCCAACGTATCTATAATTTTTGATTGCTCCATGCTACATTATCTACTGTTTGGGCATTATTGGGCTTTATTATCCACTTTTATATTACTTTTGGGACTAACCTATTAACCGGAGGCCCAGCCCAGATTTGCTGTTTTATGCCCATTTTAGTGTTTTGAAGAAAAGGAATATCAAACGGAGTCGAAACGGAACAAAATCAACTAGAGAAGTTATTTTTGGAACGAAAGCCACCTGATGGACTTGGACCCCACGTCAAGGAAGGAAGGAGGGTCTCACGAGGGTAGGGGCGCGCCCCCTGCCTCGTGGGGCCCTCGTGGCTCCCCTGACGTGCTTCTTCTGCCTATATAACTCCATATACCCTAAAACTTCCAGAATAGAGATTAGATCGAGAGTTCCGCCGCCAGAAGCCTCCATAGCCACCAAAAGTCAATCGGGACCCTGTTTCGGCACCCTGCCGGAGGGGGATCCCTCACCGGTGGCCATCTTCATCATCTCGGTGCTCTCCATGACGAGGAGGGAGTAGTTCTCCCTCGAGGCTGAGGGTATGTACCAGTAACTATGTGTTTGATCTCTCTCTCTCTCGTGTTCTTGAGATGATACGATCTTGATGTATCGCGAGCTTTGCTATTATAGTTGGATCCTATGTTTCTCCTCCCCTCTTCTCTCTTGTAATGAATTGAGTTTTCCCTTTGGAGTTATCTTATCGAATTGAGTATTTAAAGATTTGAGAACACTTGATGTATGTCTTGCGTGGGATACCTGTGGTGACAATGGGGTATTCTATGATCCACTTGATGTTTGTCTTGGTGATCAACTTGCGGGTTTCGTGACATTGGGAACCTATGCATAGGGGTTGGCACACGTTTTCGTCGTGATTCTCTGGTAGAAACTTTGGGGCACTCTTCGAGGTCCTTTGTGTTGGTTGAATAGATGAATCTGAGATTGTGTGATGCATATCGTATAATCATACCCACGGATACTTGAGGTGACATTGGAGTATCTAGGTGACATTAGGGTTTTGATTGATTCGTGTCTTAAGGTGTTATTCTAGTACGAACTCTAGGGATGTTTGTGACAATTATAGGAATAGCCCATTGGATTGATTTGAAACAATCACTTTGAGGTGGTTTCGTACCCTACCATAATCTCTTCATTCGTTCTCCGCTATTAGTGACTTTGGAGTGACTCTTTGTTGCATGTTGAGGGACAGTTATGTGATCCAATTATGTTAGTATTGTTGAGGGAACTTACACTAGCGAAAGTATGAACCCTAGGACTTGTTTCAACACATTGCAATACCGTTTATGCTCACTTTTATCACTTGCTACCTTGCTCTTTTTATAATTTCAGATTACAAATACCCATATCTACTATCCATATACCACTTGTATCACCATATCTTCGCCGAACTAGTGCACCTATACAATTTACCATTGTATCGGGTGTGTTGGGGACACAAGAGACTCTTTGTTATTTGGTTGTAGGGTTGCTTGAGAGAGACCATCTTCATCCTACGCCTCCTACGGATTGATAAACCTTAGGTAATCCACTTGAGGGAAATTTGCTACTGTCCTACAAACCTCTGCACTTGGAGGCCCACAACGTCTACAAGAAGAAGGTTGTGTAGTAGACATCAAGCTCTTTTCTGGCGCCGTTGCCGGGGAGGCAAAGAAAGCGGCACTAACACACCCTGTCAACTAAGCTCTTTTCTGGCGCCGTTGCCGGGGAGGCAAGGAAAGCGGCACTAACACACCCCTTCAACTAAGCTCTTTTCTGGCGCCGTTGCCGGGGAGGTTAGAGCTTGAAGGTATATCTTTAGATCTTGCAATCGAGTCTTTTAGTTTCTTGTTTTTATCACTAGTTTAGTTTATAAAAGAAAACTATAAAAAATGGAATTGAGTTTGTCTCGTACGCTTCACCTTTTTAATATCTTTCGTGAGTATGATGGAAAGGATAATTGTGCTCAAGTGCTAGAAGAAGAAATCTATAAAATGTTTGGCACTAAATATTTGAATGATGAGCATGATTGCAATGTTGTTAGTATGAATTCCTTGAATATCCATGATGCTAATGATATGCAAAGCCACAAGCTTGGGGAAGCTATGTTTGATGAAGATGCTATTTTTTGTCCCCCAAGTTTTGATGAGAAAATTTATTATGATGAAAGCATGCCTCCTATTTATGATGATTATATTGATGAAAGTGGATTTGAAGAGGTCATGACTTTATTTTGTGATGAATCCACTATTTCGGAAGAGGTTCCAATTGATTATGAGAACAAAGTTGCTATCTATGATGATTATTGTGATGACTTGTATGATATAAAGAATAATGATATCCATGAAACTTGTCGTCATGATTTTAGTTTTCAATTGGATTATGCCTCACATGATAATTATTTTGTTGAGTTTGCTCCCACTATTATTCATGAGAAGAATTTTGCTTATGTGGAGAGTAGTAAATTTTCTATGCTTGTAGATCATGAAAAGAATGCTTTAGGTGCTGGCTATATTGTTGAATTCATTCATGATGATACTGAAATTTATTATGAGGGAGGAACATATGCTTGTAGGAATTGCAATAATATCAAGTTTCCTCTTTATGTGCTTAAAGTTTTGAAGCTATGCTTGTTTTACCTTCCTATGCAAGTTGATTCTTGTTCCCATAAGTTGTTTGCTCACAAAGTCCCTATTCATAGGAAGAATGTTAGACTTAAATGTGCTAGTCATATTCTTCATGATGCTCCGTTTATGTTTCAATTCTTATCTTTTATGTGAGCATCATTGACATCATCATGCCTAGCTAGGGGCGTTAAACGATAGCGCTTGTTGGGAGGCAACCCAACTTTATTTTTATTCCTTGCTTTTTGTTCCTGTTTAGTAATAAATAATTCATATAGCCTCTGCTTAGATGTGGTTTTATGATTTTAATTAGTGTTTGTGCCAACTAGAACCTTTGGGAAGACTTTGGGAAAGTCTTGTTGATCATGCTGTAAAAAACACAAACTTTAGCGCTCACGAGAATTGCTGCCATTTTTATTTGGAGAGTGATATTTAGTTAATTATTTTTTCATATGATTAATAGATAAATTCCTCAGGTCCAGAAATTTATTTGAGAATTTTATGAGTTCCAGAAGTATACGTTTGATCCAGATTACTACAGACTGTTCTGTTTTTGACAGATTCTGTTTTTCATGTGTTGTTTACTTATTTTGATGAATCTATGGCTAGTAAAATAGTTTATATACCATAGAGAAGTTGGAATACAGTAGGTTTAACACCAATATAAATAAACAATGAGTTCATTACAGTACCTTGAAGTGGTGATTTATTTTCTTATACTGACGGAGCTTATGAGTTTTCTGTTAAGTTTTGTGTTGTGAAGTTTTCAGGTTTTGGGTAAGGATTCGATGGACTATGGAATAAGGAGTGGAAAGAGCCTAAGATTGGGGATGCCCAAGGCACCTCAAGGTAATATTCAAGGATAGCCAAGAGCCTAAGCTTGGGGATGCCCCGGAAGGCATCCCCTCTTTCGTCTTCGTTCATCGGTAACTTTACTTGGAGCTATATTTTTATTCACCACATGATATGTGTTTTGCTTGGAGAGTCAATTTATTTTGTTTGCATTTGCTTTATTTTATTTAGAACAATGTTTTTCATCTTTTATTTCAATAAAAGTGGCATTGATAGCCTTTACTATGCCTATGTTACAAGTCCACATGTTGCTGTTTGAAAACAGAAAGTTCACCGCTGTTGCAATAATTCCCTAGAAAAGTCAGAATGTGATAAAATGTTGAAACCTTTTGCATATTAAGCTCTGATAAATTTACTACAGTGGGAATTTTCTTTCATAATTTTTGCAGTTAGTAAAGTATGGATGTTGCAGCATTCTTTACAGACTATCCTGTTTAGGCAGATTACTGTTATGTTTGCATTGTTTGCATATGTTTGCTTCTTTAATGATTCTATTTGAGGATAGGACTATTAAATATGCATAGGAATCTAGTATGCAATGTTGAATACTAATTTTAGTGATTTTCTACAGTAGAGTATGATAAGGTTTTGGCAATGGTTTATACTAACTTATCTCACGAGTCCTTGTTGAGTTTTGTGGAGATGAAGCTTTTGAGATTTAGGGAGACCGTGATATGAGAGGAATTAAGGAGACACAAAAGCTCAAGCTTGGGGATGCCCAAGGCACCCCAATATAATATTTCAAGAAGTCTCAAGCATCTAAGTTTGGGGATGCCCCGGTTGGCATCCCACCTTTCTTCTTCAACAACTATCGGTTAGTTTCGGTTGATCCTAAGTTTTTGCTTCTTCACATGATGTTTGCCATTCTTAGAATGTAATTTTATTTTGCTTTGCTTGCTGTTTGAATAGAGTACCAAGATCTGAAATTATTAAATGTTAGAGAGTCTTCACATAGTTGCATAATTATTCGACTACTCATTGATCTTCACTTATATCTTTCGGAGTAGTTTGTCATTTGCTCTAGTGCTTCACTTATATCCTTTAGAGCACGGTGGTGGTTTTATTTTATAGAAATAGATGAACTCTCATGCTTCACCTAGATTATTTTGAGAGTCTTAAATAGCATGGTAATTTTCTTAAAATCCTAATATGCTAGGTATTCAAGAATAATAAAATTCTCTTGAATGTGTTGAATACTAGGAGAAGTTTGATACTTGATGATTGTTTTGAGATATGAGGATGGTAATATTAGAGTCATTCTAGTTGAGTAGTTGTGAATTTGAGAAATACTTGTGTTGAAGTTTGTGATTCCCGTAGCATGCACGTATGGTGAACCGTTATGTGACGAAGTCGGAGCATGATTTATTTATTGATTGTCTTCCATATGAGTGGCGGTCGGGGACGAGCGATGGTCTTTTCCTACCAATCTATCCCCCTAGGAGCATGCACGTAGTACTTTGTTTCGATAACTAATAGATTTTTGCAATAAGTATGTGAGTTCTTTATGACTAATGTTGAGTCCATGGATTATACGCACTCTCACCCTTCCACCTTTGCTAGCCTCTCTAATACCGCGCACCTTTTGCCGGTACCATAAACCCACCATATACCTTCCTCAAAACAGCCACCATACCTACCTATTATGGCATTTCCATAGCCATTCCGAGATATATTGCCATGCAACTTTCCACTGTTCCATTTATTATGACACACTCCATCATTGTCATATTGCTTAGCATGTTCATGTAGTTGACATCGTATTTGTGGCAAAGCCACCATTCATAATTCTTTCATACATGTCACTCATGAGTCATTGCACATCCCGGTACACCGCCGGAGGCATTCATATAGAGTCATATCTTGTTCTAAGTATCGAGTTGTAATCATTGAGTTGTAAATAAATAGAAGTGTGGTGATCATCATTCAATAGAGCATTGTCCCAAAAACAAAAAAAAACAAAAAACACAAAAAAACACAAAAAAAGAGAAAGGCCAAAGAAAAAAAAGAAGGCCCAAAAAAATATAAAAAAATATAAAATAAAAAGGGGCAATGCTACTATCCTTTTACCACACTTGTGCTTCAAAGTAGCACCATGATCTTCATGATAGAGAGTCTCCTATGTTGTCACTTTCATATACTGGTGGGAATATTTCATTATAGAACTTGGCTTGTATATTCCAATGATGGGCTTCCTCAAAATGCCCTAGGTCTTCGTGAGCAAGCAAGTTGGATGCACACCCACTAGTTACTTTTGTTGAGCTTTCATATCCTTATAGCTCTAGTGCATCCGTTGCATGGCAATCCCTACTCACTCACATTGATATCTATTGGTGGGCATCTCCATAGCCCGTTGATACGCCTAGTTGATGTGAGACTATCTTCTCCTTTTTGTCTTCTCCACAACCACCCTTCTATTCCACCTATAGTGCTATGTCCATGGCTCACGCTCATGTATTGCGTGAAGATTGAAAAAGTCTGAGAACATCAAAAGTATGAAACAATTGCTTGGCTTCTCGTCGGGGTTGTGCATGATTTAAATACTTTGAGTGGTGAAGATGGAGCATAGCCAGACTATATGATTTTGTAGGGATAGCTTTCTTTAGCCATGTTATTTTGAGAGACATAATTGCTTAGTTAGTATGCTTGAAGTATTATTATTTTTATGTCAATATGAACTTTTGTCTTGAATCTTTTGGATCTGAATATTCATATCACAAGTAAGAAGAATTACATTGAAATTATGCCAACTAGCATTCCACATCAAAAATTATCTTTTTTATCATTTACCTACTCGAGGATGAGCAGGAATTAAGCTTGGGGATGCTTGATACGTCTCCAACGTATCTATAATTTTTGATTGCTCCATGCTATATTATCTACTGTTTTGGGCATTATTGGGCTTTATTATCCACTTTTATATTACTTTCGGGACTAACCTATTAACCGAAGGCCCAACCCAGATTTGCTGTTTTATGCCTATTTTAGTGTTTTGAAGAAAAGGAATATCAGACGGAGTCGAAACGGAACGAAATCAACTAGAGAAGTTATTTTTGGAACGAAAGCCACCCGATGGACTTGGACCCCACGTCAAGGAAGGAAGGAGGAGCTCACGAGGGTAGGGGCGCGCCCACCCCCCTGGGGCGCGCCCCCTGCCTCGTGGGGCCCTCATGGCTCCCCTGACGTGCTTCTTCTGCCTATATGACTCCATATACACTAAAACTTCCGGAACAGATATTAGATCGAGAGTTCCACCGCCAGAAGCCTCGTAGCCACCAAAAGTCAATCGGGACCCTATTCCGGCACCCTGCCGGAGGGGGGATCCCTCACCGATGGCCATCTTCATCATCCCGGTGCTCTCCATGACGAGGAGGGAGTAGTTCTCCCTCGGGGCTGAGGGTATGTACCAGTAGCTCTTTGTTTGATCTCTCTCTCGTGTTCTTGAGATGATACGATCTTGATGTATCGCGAGCTTTGCTATTATAGTTGGATCCTATGTTTCTCCTCCCCCTCTTCTCTCTTGTAATGAATTGAGTTTTCCCTTTGGAGTTATCTTATCAGATTGAGTCTTTAAAGATTTGAGAACACTTGATGTATGTCTTGCGTGGGATACCTATGGTGACAATGGGGTAATCTATGATCCACTTGATGTATGTCTTGGTGATCAACTTGCGGGTTTCGTGACATTGGGAACCTATGCATAGGGGTTGGCACACGTTTTTGTCGTGATTCTCCGGTAGAAACTTTGGGGCACTCTTCGAGGTCCTTTGTGTTGGTTGAATAGATGAATCTGAGATTGTGTGATGCATATCGTATAATCATCCCACGGATACTTGAGGTGACATTGGAGTATCTAGGTGACATTTGGGTTTTGATTGATTTGTGTCTTAAGGTGTTATTCTAGTACGAACTCTAGGGCTGTTTGTGACAATTATAGGAATAGCCCAATGGATTGATTGGAAAGAATAACTTTGAGGTGGTTTCGTACCCTACCATAATCTCTTCGTTCGTTCTCCGCTATTAGTGACTTTGGAGTGACTCTTTGTTGCATGTTGAGGGACACTTATGTGATCCAATTATGTTAGTATTGTTGAGGGAACTTACACTTGCGAAAGTATGAACCCTAGGCCTTGTTTCGACACATCGCAATACCGTTTACGCTCTCCTTTATCACTTTCTACCTTGCTGTTTTTATAATTTCAGATTACAAATACCCATATCTACTATCCATATACCACTTGTATCACCATCTCTTCGCCGAACTAGTGCACCTATACAATTTACCATTGTATCGGGTGTGTTGGGGACACAAGAGACTCTTTGTTATTTGGTTGCAGGGTTGCTTGAGAGAGACCATCTTCATCCTACGCCTCCTACGGATTGATAAAACTTAGGTCATCCACTTGAGGGAAATTTGCTACTGTCCTACAAACCTCTGCACTTGGAGGCCCAACAACGTCTACAAGAAGAAGGTTGTGTAGTAGACATCATCACCCTAGCTGCTGGTCCAGCCAGCTCTAGCCTGTCTCCGCCGGATCCGCTTCATATCATGCCTCTGCTTCACCTGAACCATGCCCATGCTTCGCCTCGAGCAGTTGCAGCGCCGCACGCCGCCTGTACGCTCGCCGCGCCGCCCCTGCTCGCTCGATCCAGGCGGGATCGAGGAGCGGGACGAGCCCAGCCACCGCGTGGGCCTCCCGGGCCCATACCCTCCGCGCGTAACTCGGTTTGTAACAAACTTTATATGTAAATGGGGTAGAAAAATGCCTAGTTTAACATGGTGTACTTGTTTTGCATGTTTAACAACTCTAAAATTGTGTTTAGGAGAGAACAGTACCAAACCTAATATATGCATATGGGGATTTTTTCGGAATTGTTGTTCGTTGTTTCCGGCCTCATTTAAACTTGACTAGATTAACTTTGCTTCACCCCTTGCCATGCTAAACAACATTTAATTTTGTTGAGTACATAAACAAGAGAGAACTAAATAAGGCATGTGGTGTTCCGTCAATATGCAACTCGTTGCATATTGAGCTCCACTTAACTTGTAGTGTTGTTTATGCACTTTTTCATGCCATGCTTCTTTAAACCGGACATGCATCATACTTGATTGTGCATCATGCCATGTTCATGTGTTGGTTTTTTACTATGTTGTGTGCTTCTTTCCGGTGTTGCTCCTTCGGGTTGGTTCCGATAACGTCGCGTTTGTGAGGATTCGTCTGTTTGTCTTCTTCATGGACTCGTTCTTCTTCCTTGCAGGATCTCAGGCAAGATGACCATACCCTCGAAATCACTTCTATCTTTGCTTGCTAGATGCTCCCTCTTTTGCTATGCCTATGCTACGATACCTACCACTTGCTTATCATGCCTCCCATATTGCCATGTCAAGCCTCTAACCCACCTTGTCCTAGCAAACCATTGTTTGTCTATGTTACCGCTGTGTTCAGCCCCTCTTATAGCATTGCTAGTTGCAGGTGAAGTTGGAGTTTGTTCTATGTTGGAACATGGATACTTGTTGGGATATCACAATATCTCTTATTCTAATTAAATCATCTATACACTTGGTAAAGGGTGGAAGGCTCGGCCTTATGCCTGGTGTTTTGTTCCACTCTTGCCGCCCTAGTTTCTGTCATACCGGTGTTATGTTCCTTGATTTTGTGTTCCTTACGCGGTTGGGTTATAATGGGAACCCCTTGACAGTTCGCCTTGAATAAAACTCCTCCAGCAAGGCCCAACATTGGTTTTACCATTTGCCACCTAGCCTTTTCTTTCCCTTGGGTTCTACAGACTCAAGGGTCATCTTTGTTTTAAACCCCCCGGGCCAGTGCTCCTCTGAGTGTTGGTCCAAAACTAGAGCCCCTTGTAGCGCCACCTCGGGGAAACTCGAGGGCTGGTTTTAGTTGTACGGATTGCTTATCCAGTGTGCCCTGAGAACGAGATATGTGCAGCTCCTATCGGGATTTGTCGGCACAATCGGGTGTCTTTGCTGGTCTAGTTTTACCATTGTCGAAATGTCTTGTAACCGGGATTTCGAGCCTGATCGGATCTTCCTGGGAGAAGGAATATCCTTCGTTGACCGTGAGAGCTTGTGATGGGCTAAGTTGGGACACCCCTACAGGGTTACAAACTTTTGATAGCCGTGCCCGCGGTTATGGGCAGATGGGAATTTGTTAATGTCCGGTTGTAGAAAACCTAAAACTTAACTTAATTAAAATGGATCAACCGCGTGTGTGGCCGTGATGGTCACTTTCCGGCGGAGTCCGGGAAGTGAACACGGTGTTGGAGTTATGCTTGAACGTAAGTAGTTTCAGGATCACTTCTTGATCATAGATTCTCAAACGTGCTTTGCCTTTCTCTTCTCGCTCTCTTTTGTGTAAGTTAGCCACCATATATGCTAGTGCTTGCTGCAGCTCCACCTCATACCTTTTCCCTACCCATAAGCTTAAATAGTCTTGATCACGAGGGTGTAAGATTGTTGAGTCCCCATGACTCACAGATACTTCCAAAACCAGTTTGCAGGTGTTGATGTAACCGTGTAGGTGACGCACCTGAGCTCAAGGAGGAGCTCGATGGAGATCGTTTTTGTTATGTTGTTCCGTTTCTAGTTGATCAGCAGTGGAGCCCAGTTGGGGCGATCGGGGATCTGTAGCATTACGGGTAGTCTTCCTTTATTTTGGTTCCGTAGTCGGACCTCGTTTGTATTTGGATGATGTAATGCTTTATTCTTGTATTGTGTGAAGTGGCGATTGTAAGCCAACTATGTATCCCTTTTCCTTATTTATTACATGGGTTGTGTGAAGATTACCTCTCTTGCGACATTGCCTACAATGCGGTTATGCCTCTAAGTCGTGCTCCGACACGTGCGAGATATGGCCGCATCGTGGGTGTTACACCTATGCTATGATACCTACCACTTGCTTATCGTGCCTCCCATATTGCCATGTCAAACCTCTAACCCACCTTGTCCTAGCAAACCGTTGATTGGCTATGTTACCGCTTTGCTCAGCCCCTCTTATAGCGTTGCTAGTTGCAAGTGAAGATTGGAGTTTGTTCCTTGTTGGAACATGTTTATTGTTGGGATATCATTATTATATCTTGTCTATTTTTTAATTCATCTATATACTTGGTAAAGGGTGGAAGGCTTGGCCTTATGCCTGGTGTTTTGTTCCACTCTTGCCGCCCTAGTTTCCGTCATACCGGTGTTATGTTCCTTGATTTTGCGTTCCTTACACGGTTGGGTTATAATGGGAACCCCTTGACAGTTCGCCTTGAATAAAACTCCTCCAGCGAGGCCCAACCTTGGTTTTACCATTTGCCACCTAGCCTCTTTTCCCTTGGGTTTCGCAGACTCAAGGGTCATCTTTATTTTAAACCACCGGGCCAGTGCTCCTCTGAGTGTTGGTCCAACCTAGAGCACCGTGCGGGGCCGTCCCTTGGCAACTTGGGTTACGTTGGCTCCCGTACGTTTAGCTTATCCGGTGTGCCCTGAGAACGAGATATGTGCAGCTCCTATCGGGATTTGTCGGCACAGCGGGTGGTCTTGCTGGACTTGTTTTACCATTGTCGAGATGTCTTGTAACCGGGATTCCGAGTCTAATCGGATTGTCTTGGGAGAAGGAATATCCTTCGTTGACCGTGAGAGCTTGTGATGGGCTAAGTTGGGGCACCCCTGCAGGGATTTGAACTTTTGAAAGCCATGCCCATGGTTATGGGCAGATGGGAATTTGCTAATGTCCGGATGTAGATAACCTTAAACTTAACTTAATTAAAATGAATCACCAGAGTGTGTGGCCGTGATGGTCTCTTTTCGGCAGAGTCCGGGAAGAGAACACGGTCTCGAGTTATGCTTGAACGTAGGTTGTTCTAGGATCACTTCTTGATCATAGTTTCTCGACTGCGCCTTTGCCTTCTCTTCTCGCTCTCATTTGCGTATGTTAGCCACCATATATGCTAGTGATTGCTGCAGCTCCACCTCATACCTTTTACCCTTCCTATAAGCTTAAATAGTCTTGATCGCGAGTGTGTGAGATTGTTGAGTCCCCATGACTCACAGATTACTTCCAAAAACCAGATGCAGGGACCGAAGATACCGCTCCAGGAGATTCGACTGAGCTCAAGTGGGAGTTCAATGAGGACTCAGGACGATACTACATTTCCTTTCCAGACGATCAGTAGTGGTGCCCAGTTGGGGCGATCGGGGACTTTGTCGCATTTGGGGTTGTTCTTTATTTTGGTTTTGTAGTCCGACCTTGATTGTATCTGGATGAATGTAATGATATTTATGCTATTGTGTGACGTGGCGAGTGTAAGCCAACTATGTACCTTTTCCTTATTCATTACATGGGTTGTGTGAAGATTACCTCACTTGCGACATTGCTTCCAATGCGGTTATGCCTCTAAGTCGTGCTTCGACACGTGGGAGATATAGCCGCATCGTGGGCGTTACAAAGAACTTGCATGACATCTTTTGTCCTACCCTCCTGTGGCAGTGGGGTCCTATTGGAAACTAAGGGATATTAAGGCCTCCTTTTAATAGAGTACCGGACCAAAGCATTAACACTTAGTGAATACATGAACTCCTCAAACTACGATCTGATAATCCACAAGTATAGGGGATCGCAATAGTTTTTGAGGGTAGAGTTTTCAACCCAAATTTATTGATTCGACACAAGGGGAGCCAAAGAATATTCTCAAGTATTAGCAGCTGAGTTGTCAATTCAACCACACCTCGAAACTTAATATCTGCAGCAAAGTGTTTAGTAGCAAAGTAATATGATAGTAGTGGTAACGGTAGCAGGTTTGGTTTTATAGTGATTGTAACAGTAGCAACATAAAAGTAAATAAGTGAAGAACAATATGTGAAAAGCTCGTAGGCAATGGATCAGTGATGAATAATTATGTCGGATGCGATCAATCATGCAACAGTTATAACATAGGGTGACACAGAACTAGCTCCAGTTCATCAATGCAATGTAGGCATGTATTCTGAATATAGTCATACGTGCTTATGGAAAAGAACTTGCATGACTTCTTTTGTCCTACCCTCCCGTGGCAGTGGGGTCCTATTGGAAACTAAGGGATATTAAGGCCTCCTTTTAATAGAGTACCAGACCAAAGCATTAACACATAGTGAATACATGAACTCCTCAAACTACGGTCATCACCGGTAAGTATCCATATTACTGTCACTTCGGGGTTAACGAATCATAACACATAATACGTGACTATTGACTTGCAAGATAGGATCAAGAACTCACATATATTCATGGAAACATAATAGGTTCAGATCTGAAATCATGGCACTCAGGACCTAGTAACAAGCATTAAGCATAGTAAAGTCATAGTAACATCAATATCAGAACATAATGGATACTAGGGATCAAACCCTAACGAAACTAACTCGATTACATGATAAATCTCATCCAACCCATCACCGTCCAGCATGCCTACGACGGAATTACTCACGCACGGCGGTGAGCATCATGAAATTGGTGATGGAGGAAGGTTGATGATGATGATAGTGACAGATTCCCCTCTCTGGAGCCCCGAACGGACTCCAGACCAGCCCTCCCGTGAGAGATTAGGGCTTGGCGGCGGCTCCGTATTGTAAAATGCGATGAATCCTTCTCTCAGATTTTTTTCTCCCCGAACACGAATATATGGAGCTGGAGTTGAGGTCGGTGGAGCACCAGGGGGCCCACGAGGCAGGGGGCATGCCCCCACCCTCGTGGACAGGGTGTGGGCCCCCTGGCCTTGATTCTTTCGCCAGTATTTTTTATATATTCCAAAAATAATCTCCGTTGATTTTCAGGTCATTCCAAGAACTTCTATTTTTGCACAAAAATAATACCATGGCAATTCTGCTGAAAACAGCGTTAGTCCGGGTTAGTTCCATTCAAATCATGCAAGTTAGAGTCCAAAACAAGGGAAAAACTGTTTGGAAAAGTAGATACTTTGGAGACGTATCAACTCCCCCAAGCTTAAACCTTTGCTTGTCCTCAAGCAATTCAGTTGATAAACTAAAAGTGATAAAGAAAAACTTTTACAAACTCTGTTTGCTCTTGTTGTTGTAAATATGTAAAGCCCACATTCAAGTTTTCAGCAAAGATTATGAACTAACCATATTCACAATAACATTTAGGTCTCATGTTTACTCATATCAATGGCATAATCAACTAGCGAGCAATAATAATAAATCTCGGATGACAACACTTTCTCAAAACAATCATAATATGATATAACAAGATGGTATTTCACTAGCCACAAAACATAAATGCAGAGCACCCCTGAAGATCAAGGGCTGACTGGAAATTGTAATTCATGGTAAAAGAGATCCAGTCAAGTCATACTCAATGTAAACTAACGATAATACATGCAAATGATAGCGGTGCTCTCCAACTGGTGCTTTTTAATAAGAGGATGATGACTTAACATAAAAGTAAATAGATAGGCCCTTCGCAGAGGGAAGCAGGGATTTGTAGAGGTGCCAGAGCTCGATTTTGAAGTAGAGATGAATAATATTTTGAGCGGTATAGTTTCATTGTCAACATAACAACCGAGAGATCTCGATATCTTCCATGCTACACACATTATAGGCGGTTTCCAAGCAGAATGGTAAAGTTTATACCCTCCCACCACCAACAAGCATCAATCCATGGCTTGCCCGAAACAATGGGTGCCTCCAACTAACAAAAATCCTGGGGGAGTTTTGTTTGCAGTTATTTTGATCTGATTTGAGCATGGGACTGGGCATCCCGGTGACCAGCCATTTTCTTGTGAGTGAGGAGCGGAGTCCACTCTTGAGAATAACCCGCCTAGAATGGAAGATACAGACATCCCTAATTGATACATGAGCTATTCGAGCATACAAAACAGAATGCTTATTTGAAGGTTTAGAGTTGGGCACATACAAATTTACTTGGAATGGCAATTAGATACCATATATAGGAAGGTATGGTGGACTCATATGAAATAACTTCGGGGTTTGTGGAATTGGATGCACAAGAAGTATTCCCGCTTAGTACAAGTGAAGGCTAGAAAGAGACAGGGAAGCGACCAGCTAGAGAGCAACAACAGTCATGAACATGCATTAAAATTAATCAACACCGAATGCAAGCATGAGTAGGATATAATTCACCATGAACATAAATATCGTAGAGGCTATGCTGATTTTGTTTCAACTACATGCGTGAACATGTACCAAGTCAAGCCACTCGAATCGTTCAAAGGAGGATACCACCCTATCATACCACATCACAACCATTTTAATAGCATGTGAGCATGCAAGGTAAACCATTATAAACTCCTAGCAAATTAAGCATGTCATAAGCAACTATAATCTCTAATTGTCATTGCAAACATGCTTCATTCATAATAGGCTGAATCAGGAACAAAGAACTAATCATATTTACAAAAACAAGAGAGGTCGAGTTCATACTAGCTTTTCTCATCTCAATCAGTTCATCATATATCATCATTATTGCCTTTCACTTGCACTACCGAACGGTGTGGATAATAATAATAGTGCACATGCATTGGACTAAGCTGGAATCTACAAGCATTCAATATACAGGAGAAGACAAGGTAATATGGGCTCTTTGTTAGATCAACAATAATGTATAAAATAGCGACTCAACATTTTCATCGTGGTCTTCTCCTCTCGACCCCAAAAGGGAAGGAATAAAACTATTTACACGGGAAAGCTCCCAACAAGCAAATGAAGAACGAGAAATCTTGTTGGGTTTTCTTTTTAATTAAAGCTACTACAGGCATGAAAAGTAAACTAGCTAAAAGCTACAACTATTTTTTTGGTTTTTCTTAAGGTTTTTCAAACACACAAGAAGAAAACTTAAAAAGAAAATAAACTAGCATTGATGATACAATGAAAAAGTATGTGCACCGACAACTGGCATGAGTGTGTGAACATGAATGTAATGTCGGTGAGAAATACGTACTCCCCCAAGCTTAGGATTTTGGCCTAAGTTGATCTATGCCCATGGATGGCCTGGTGGATATCCGAAGTTGAAGCTGGGGTCATACTGAGATGCATCAGCTACTGCCTGAAGGGCTGCAGCTTGGAGGCGGGCTGCCTCCATCCTACTCTCGTACTCGTTCGCCTCCACCCTGGTTATAACATATCTCCCTTTTGCCTGAAAGTCAAAGAAAGTAGGAGCAGGGAGAGCGACATGATAGGTATGTTGTCTGTCAAAGATTAGTTGGTACTGGAGGGACTAGTCATTCCTCTCAACAAACTGATGATGAACCATAGCATTATAGTCTAAATAAGCAGGAGGCAACTCAATATCATCTCCACATATGGGTATCTCAACAAAATGGGCTAAATGGGTTGCATAAATTCCACCAAACAAATCTCCATTAATACTAATAAGATGCAACCTACGTGCAACAATAGCCCCAGAGTTGTATTGTTTATCTCCTAATACATCACTCTTGAGAACACTAAGATCAGGAACACACATGTGACATGCCCCATCCTTACCGTTAATGCATCTACCTATAAAGAAAGCAAAATAATGTATGGCAGGAAAATGAATGCTCCCTATGGTAGCTTGTGTTATTTCTCTAGATTCCCCCACAGTTATACTAGCAAGAAAGTCTTTATATTCAGATTTGTGAGGTTCACTAACATTACCCCACTATGTGAGTTTACAAGCAGTATTAAAATCTTCTAAGTTCATGGTATAAGATTTATCATAAAGATCAAACATGACAGTTTGAGAATTGCATGATGATGTAAATTTAAATCTTCTCACAAAGGAATCAGTGAGGTAGTAGTACTGAGGGCACTTATCTGCCACGAAGCCCTCAAGTTCAGCATTACGCACATACACTTCAAATTCCTCCTTAATTCCTTCCTGGACCATGAAATTTTCTGACGACCACTCATAAGGCCGCACTTGAGCTTCTCTTGGTAGTTCATGGTCCGCCTCGTGTATCGCGGGCCTGGGTCCTTTCTTCCTTGAGGAACCACCTTGGTACATTTTCCTAAACATATTTCTTCCTCTGAAAAATTTCTGAAATTTTTAGTAACTTGAAATAAAAGTGAACCAAACTCAACAAAATTGATAGCAACTACTCCTACAAGTGTCTAGAGGCTATATCATGCATTAAAAATACTTTTGACCACATAAATTTGACATGCAAGCTCAAGAACATGGTCACCTAAGCAGCAAAAATTTGCAATAAATAAAGCACTAGAACAAAAACTAATTGGACCGTTGCAGAAGTCACATACCGAAGAACAATCCCCCAAAGTAGTTTTGAGAATGGAGCTTTGAGCAAGGAGATCAAAAATGGCAGCAAGATGAGCAAGAACTCGGGTTTCGGCTGGTGGATGATTTTTTATGGGGCAAGACGAAGTGTGTGGGTGCAAGAATAAGTGGAGGAGACCCACGTGGGGTCCACGAGGCAGGGGGTGCGCCCAGGGGGTAGGGCGCGCCCTCCACCCTCGTGGGCACATGGTGAGGCCCCCTGGTGTGTTCTTAGTGCCAATAATTCTTAAATATTCTGAAAATATCATATTTCATTTTCAGGGTATTTTTTATATCAAGGATAATTCAGAAAACAAACAGAAAATACTATTTTTCCTTATTTAATATAAATAACAGAAAGTAAAAGGAAGGTACAGAAGATTGTGAACTTCATCCATCTCATGCTCATCGAAAGGAATCCCCTAACAAGATTGATCAAGTCTTGTTAACAAACTCATTCCGAATCGCATGAAACCGGAGAAATTTCGAATAACACTAGGTTACCTCAACGGGGATATGCATATCCCCAACAATAAGAATATCATATTTCTTCTTGACAGTAGGGAGAGGAAATTCAAAACCTCCAATAGTGATTGTTGAAATTTTTCCAATAGAATTGATACTATGTACTTGAGGTTGTTTCCCCAGAAAGTGTACCATATGCTCATTACCATTAACATGAAAAGTGACATTTCCTTTGTTGCAATCTATAACAGCCACTACAATATTCAAAAAGGGTCTACCAATGATAATCGACATACTATCGTCCTCAGGAATATCAAGAATAACAAAGTCCGTTAAAATAGTAATGTTAGCAACTACAATAGGCACATCCACGCAAATGCCGACATGTGTAGCTGTTGATTTATCAGCCATTTGCAAAGATATTTCAGTAGGTGTCAACTTATTCAGATCAAGTCTACAATATAAAGAGAGAGGCATAACACTAACACCGGCTCCAAGATCACATAAGGTAGTTTTGACATAATTTCTTTTAGTGGATCACGGTATAGTTGGTACTCCTGGATCTCCAAGTTTCTTTGATATCCCACCCTTGAAAGTATAATTAGCAAGCATGGTGGAAATTTCAGCTTCTGGTATCTTTATTTTATTTGTAACAATATCTTTCATGTATTTAGCATAAGGGTTCAATTTAAGCATATCAGTCAAACACATATGCAAAAAGATAGGTCTAATCATTTCAGCAAAGCGCTCAAAATCCTCATCATCCTTTTTCTTGGATGGTTTAGGAGGAAAAGGCATGGGTTTTCTGAAGCCATGGTTCTCTTTCTTTACCGTGCTTCCTAGCAATGGAGTCTCTCTTATCATAACGTTGATTCTTTGATTGTGGGTTATCAAGATCAACAGTAGGTTCAATTTCTACATCATTATTATTGCTAGGTTGAGCATCAACATGAACATCATCATTAACATTATCACTAGGTTCATGTTCATTACCAGATTGTGTTTCAGCATCAGAAATAGAAATATCATTGGGATTCTCAGGTGTGTCAGCAATAGGTTCACTAGAAGCATGCAAAGTCCTATCATTTTTCTTTTTCTTCCTCTTAGAAGGATTAGGTGTATCAACATTAGCTCTCTGCGAATCTTGCTCAATTATCTTGGGGTGGACCTCAGGATACAAAGATTCCTGAGTCATTTTATCTCCTCTAGTCATAACTCTAACAACATTATCATTTTTCTTATTATTTAATTAATTGAGCAAATCTTTCTAAGATTTAAGCACTTGTTCTACTTGAGTGGTAACCATAGAAGCATGTTTACTAATAAGTTTAAGTTCACCTTTAACTTTAGACATATAATCACTCAAGTGTTCAAGCATATCAGCATTGCGTTTCAATTGTCTACCAACATAAGCATTGAAGTTTTCTTGTTTAACAATAAAATTATCAAAATCATCTAAGCATTGGCTAGCAGACTTATTATGCGGAATATCACCTTCATCAAATCCATAGAGAGAATTTACCTTTACTACCTGTGTCGGGTTATCAAGACCATGTATTTCTTCAATAGGTGGTATATTCTTAACATCTTCAGCTTTAATACCTTTTTCTTTCATAGATTTCTTTGCCTCTTGCATATATTCAGGACTGAGAAATAGAATACCCCTTTTCTTCGGAGTTGGCTTAGGTGTTGGTTCGGGAAGTGTCCAATCATTTTCATTACTCAACATATTATTCAATAGCAATTCAGCTTGATCAACAGTTCTTTCATTGAAAACACAACCAGCACAACTATCCAGGTAATCTATGGAAGCATCGGTTAGTCCATTATAAAAGATATCAAGTATTTCATTTTTCTTGAGAGGATGATCAGGCAAAGCATTAAGTAATTGGAGAAGCCTCCCCCAAGCTTGTGGGAGACTCTCTTCTTGAATTTGCAAAAAAATATATATTTCCCTTAAGGCATCTTGTTTCTTATGAGCGGGGAAATATTTAGCAGAGAAGTAATCAATCATATCCTGGGGACTACGCACACAACCAGGATCAAGAGAATTAAACCATGTTTTAGCATCACCCTTTAATGAGAACGGAAACAACTTAAGGATAAAGTAATAGCGAGTTTTCTCATCATTAGTGAACAAGGTGGCTATATCATTTAGTTTAGTAAGATGAGCCACAACAGTTTCAGATTCATAGCCATAAAAAGGATCAAATTCAACCAAAGTAATTAACTCAGGATCGAGATAGAAATCATAATGCTTATCAGTACTAAAGATAGGTGAAGTAGAAAAAGCAGGGTCATATTTCATTCTAGCATTCAAAGACTTTTCTTTAAGCTTAACTAATAATTTCTTAAGATCATTTCTACCATTGCAAGCTAAAAAGTCTCTAGCAGTTTCTTCATCCATAACATAACCCTCAGGCACAACAGGCAATTCATATCTAGGGGGAGAATACTCATCATCACTTTCATCAATATTATCGGTTTCAATAATTTCATTCTCTCTAGCCCTAGCAAGTTGTTCATCAAGAAATTCACCTAGTGGCATAGTAGTATCAAGAATAGAAGTAGTTTCATCATAAGTATCATGCAAAGCAGAAGTGGCACCATCAATAAGATGCAACCTATCAGAATCAATAGCATGTGTAGGTGTTGCAAGTTTACTCAAAATAGAAGGTGAATCAAGTGCAGAGCTAGACGACAGTTCCTTACCTCCCCTTGTAGTTGAGGGAAAAATCTCGGTTCTTTGATCTTTCAAATTCTTCATAGTGATCAACCGATATAAATCCCAAGTGACTCAAAGAATAGAGCTATGCTCCCCGGCAACGGCACTAGAAAATAGTCTTGATAACCCACAAGTATAGGGGATCGCAACAGTTTTTGAGGGTAGAGTATTCAACCCAAATTTATTGATTCGACACAAGGGGAGCCAAAGAATATTCTCAAGTATTAGCAGCTGAGTTGTCAATTCAACCACACCTTGAAACTTAATATCTACAGCAAAGTGTTTAGTAGCAAAGTAATATGATAGTAGTGTTAACGGTAGCAAAAGTAACGGTAGCAGGTTTGTTTTATAGTGATAGTAACAGTAGCAACATAAAAGTAAATAAGCGAAGAACAATATGTGAAAAGCTCGTAGGCAATGGATCAGTGATGAATAATTATGTCGGATGCGATCAATCATGCAACAGTTATAACATAGGGTGACACAGAACTAGCTCCAGTTCATCAATGTAATGTAGGCATGTATTCCGAATATAGTCATACGTGCTTATGGAAAAGAACTTGCATGACATCTTTTGTCCTACCCTCCCGTGGCAGTGGGGTCCTATTGGAAACTCAGGGATATTAAGGCCTCCTTTTAATAGAGTACCAGACCAAAGGATTTACACATAGTGAATACATGAACTCCTCAAACTACGGTCATCAGCGGTAAGTATCCCGATTATTGTCACTTCGGGGTTAACGGATCATAACACATGATAGGTGACTATAGACTTGCAAGATAGGATCAAGAACTCACATATATTCATGAAAACATAATAGGTTCAGATCTGAAATCATGGCACTCGGGCCCTAGTGACAAGCATTAAGCATAGCAAAGTCATAGCAACATCAATCTCTGAACATAGTGGATACTAGGGATCAAACCCTAACAAAACTAACTCGATTACATGATAAATATCATCCAACCCATCATCGTCCAGCAAGCCTACGATGGAATTACTCACGCACGGCGGTGAGCATCAAGAAATTGGTGATGGAGGAAGGTTGATGATGACGATAGTGACGGATTCCCCTTTCTGGAGCCTCGAACGGACTCCAGATCAGCCCTCCCGAGAGAGATTAGGGCCTGGCGGCGGCTCCGTATCGTAACACGCGATGAATCCTTCTCTCTTATTTTTTTCTCCCCGAACACGAATATATGGAGTTGGAGTTGAGGTCGGTGGAGCACCAGGGGGCCCACGAGGCAGGGGGCATGCCCCCACCCTCGTGGACAGGGTGTTGGCCCCCTGGCCTTGCTTTTTTCGCCACTATTTTTTTATATATTCCAAAAATAATCTCCGTTCATTTTTCAGGTCATTCCATGAACTTTTATTTCTGCACAAAAATAACACCATGGCAATTCTGCTAAAAACAGCGTCAGTCTGGGTTAGTTGCATTCAAATCATGCAAGTTAGAGTCCAAAACAAGGGCAAACTTGTTTGGAAAAGTAGATACGTTGGAGATGTATCATGGTCATCCCCGGTAAGTATCCCGATTATTGTCACTTCGGGGTTAACGGATCATAACACATAATAGGTGACTATTGACTTGCAAAATAGGATCAAGAACTCACATGTATTCATGGAAACATAATAGGTTGTAACATCCCTAGCCTTGCTATGCACTTGGACTAGCATGGTTGTTGTATCATGTCTAAATTTCTTTTAAACTTGAAATGGGGATTATTCAAACACTAGCAATAAATCAATCCATCTAGGCTTGATTAAAATCTTTTTCAATAAACCCAAAATGTCCCTAAGAAGAGTTCATGATTTTCTGGTTAAGGTGAAAACCTCTCCCAAAAATGATGAATATATTTTTAGGTCATCTTTGGATTTTTGAATTAACACAAAAGTATTGAATTGGAGCCATTTAAATGCTATATATATTTTTTAAAAGGTCTAAATATTCTGAAGTTATTTGTGGAGCCCTGAAATAATTCAGTTAACCTCCAAAATAATTTTCAGAATTATCTAAAATGAGTTAGTTCCTAAACTAAATCATAACAAAGAAAACAAAATAGTAAAAGAAAAAAACAGGAAAAGGAAAAGACTTACCTGGCGCTCACCTGACATGGCCCAGCACGGCCCAGCCCACCAGGGCTAGGCGCCAGTCGTCTCCTTCCTTGCCAGGAGGATGACGGCGTGGCGCACGCATAGGAGGCGAAGCCACCTCCTGCTTCCACCTCCTGCTGCCTCCCCCGTCCTCACTCGAGCGCCACGGAGACGCCCGCAACCCCCTGGTCACTCTCCCCCTCTCTCCCGTGCCTATCCCTCATCTGCCCCCCTTCCCCGAGGACCACCGAGCGAAGCTCGTCGCCGCCGCTCACCGTCGCCATAGCTACTGCCCGCGCCGAGCCCCGTTGCCGTGTCCCACTGGTCCGCCGTCGAGCACCGCCTCACCAAGATGAAGGTCACATCGCCGGACTCCCTGTGACGAGCCTCTGAGCTCGTCACCGCCGCATCTACCGCCGGACTTCGCCCGTTGATCTTCATCGTCCAGTGCCTCCCCGAGCTCAACGACGGCGCCGTTCGAATCTCTGTGAGCCCCGCCGTCATCTCCCCCTTCTCCCCTGTCCTGCCGTGCCCTCTACCTCCCTTGCCGCAAGAGCCGAAGCTCGGCTCCGCCATTGCCGCAGAACGCATGCTCCCCGTGCTCCGTTCGCTACCATCGTGCAATGGGCGCGCCCTAGAGCACCCCTGGCGCTGCCGTGCAGCACAGGCAGCTTGGTAGCGAGCCCTGGCGCAGCACCCGCACACCACCGAGCTCCGCCGCCGCATATGCTCGCCTCCGCCACCGCTACACGCCATCCCCGGCATCCCCACGACCACCCCTGGACGCGCCGCACTACAGGCGTTCCATAGAACCCATCTGTGCGGCCATCCATCGCAGGAAACGGCCGGCCGATGAGTCGCCGCCGCACTGTAAGGTCGCCGGGCCTTAATCCGGTGACGCTAACGTGGCACGATTAGTTAGGGTTAATGACGCAGTTAGTAACACCCTAGGACACAGACAGCCGGGCCCCGCTGCCTAACTAACCGGCTAACTAAGCAAGATTAAGATTAATCTAATTATAGTGGGCCCACGTGTCAGCCTTGATTATGCTGATGTGGGCGTTGACCCGACCCCACCTGTGTGTGACCTAGGCAGCACTGGGTCACTGACCAGTGGGCCCACTGGCCAGGTTTGACCAGGACGGCTCCTGTTGACCTGCTGACATCAGCATGACCTAATGCTGACGCAGTAATACATTTTCTGGATTTAATAATAATTAGTAAGTTCCACAAAATGCCCAAAACTTCTAAAAATCATAGAAAATTATCTATAACTCCAAATAAGATAAATTATATATGAAAAATGATCAGAAAAATCCAATCTATCCATCTGTACCATTTTCATGCATGTTAGAACAACTTATAGCTACTGTTTGGGACAAATAATGTAAATGGCATTTGACTATCCACATATGGAGTTTGAATTTGAATGTTGAATTCAAATCAACTTCATTTAACATGTTGCTAGTTGCATTAGCTCAAATCACAACATTTTGACATGTTATGATCATGCATCATATTGTGCATTGCATTGATTGTGCTTCCTTCTCTGTTGCCGGTAATTGCCCCCTCTCGATAGACGTGGTTTCGACGACGAGTTTGATGACACCGATGAAGAGCTATACTATCTTCAGAAGTGCCAGGCAAGAAAAACCCCCTAGTTCATTCTGATACAATGCCACTCTCTCACTCCTGCTCTCTTTTACTGCATTAGGACAACAACGATTCAATTGTTACATGCTGCGGTAGTTGAACCCCTTTCCTCTGCATGACCTGTCATTGCCATAGTAAATAGATGAAACCCACTAGCATGAGTAGGAGTTGTTTGAGCCATGATGTGCCTTCATGCTTGTTGTCATGCCTGCTACTGCTTAGAGTTGAGTCAGGTCTGATTCATCGGGGATGAATTGGAATGTGGTGAACACATCCTACTGTTGAGAGCTAAGTGTGTGAACACATTTTGGTAAAGGTAGTGGTGAGAGGCCATGTAGGAGTACATGATGGGTTGTCTCATTGCAGCCATCCTCAGGAACTGAGTTCTATGTTTGTGATCCATGAACAGTTACTACCACACATTGGGTTCCGGTAACTCGGCCCCTCTTGGCTTATTAATCAACTCGATCTCTGTCCAGGAGTTGCAACTAGTTTCTGGTGTTTGTAGGTAGTGTTAGTAGTCTACCAAGTGGCACCCGGTACAGGTGGGCTTGGGACAGACTAGGCACAGTGGCACGGTGTACCAAGTGGCACCCGGATGGTGGGCTTGGGAACCCTGCACACATCATTTGGGGCCGTGAGCGACACCCCGGCCGGATCTCCTTGCAGATGGAACCCGAATAGGCGATAAACCTGGACTAGAGACTTGTTGGTTAGTCAGGTCATGGCCGACTCCCTCGCCCGGCTTCCGCTTGAAGGTTGCCGAGGTACATGATGTGTACAGGGCGATAAGTGGCGAGAGCGTGTGTGAAGATGTACACCCCTGCAGGGTTATCATCATCTATTCGAATAGCCGGATTCCTCGGATATGGAAACTTGGACCCCTTGCATAGTTCATAGACAAGTGAAAGTGGATACTCTAAAATGCGCAAGATAAGTGTGAGTGCTATGGATGGCGTTCTCGCAGGGAGACAGGAGCGGATCCATAGTGGTGTATTGGTATGGTGAATTTGTGGACTCGTGTGCGCCACCTCAAAAGGGTTACTTGCTATCGTAGTTCAGGTTAGCCACCGAGCCAAAGCTGGCTTGCTGCAGTTAACTCCACCACCCCTTTGTTGATACCGATGCATATGTAGATAGTTCTGATGTAAGTCTTGCTGGGTACATTTGTACTCACGTTTGCTTATTTTATGTTTTGCAGAGAGACTTCAGTCTCGCTAGTAGTTCCATGTGGACTTCGACGTATAGCTTGATACCTCAGCTACAATCTTGTGCCCTCGGCAGGATCTTGTAGATAGTCAGGCTTCTCAGCCTTTTTCATTTGTAGATGTTTGTACTCAGACAAGTTAAGCTTCTGCTTGTGCTTTGACTTGTATGCTCTGAATGTTGGGTCATGAGACCCATGTTTGTAATATCTCGCTCCTCGGAGCCTAATGAATAAATGCTATGAGTCGTAGAGTCTTGTTGTGATGCGATGTTGTATTGCACATATTGAGCATATTGTGTGTATGATTGAAATGCTTGGTATGTGTGGGATCGGACAACCTAGTTGTTTATCCTTGGTAGCCTCTCTTATGGGGAAATGTAGTCTTGTGCTTCCATAAGCCATAGTAGTCCGCTACAGCCCGGTTCACCGGAGTCCTGCTAGCCCAGCACTACTGCTCCGGAACACTTGACTGGCCGGCATGTGATTCACTTCGTTCCTGTGTCTGTCCCTTCGGGGAAATGTCACACGGTGACATCCGGAGTCCTACCTAGCCTGCTACAGCCCTGGTTCCCAGAGTCCTGTTAGCCTAGTGCTACAGCCCGGATTCGCACGCTGCTGACCGACATGCTCGATGTTGATTCATGTATGCCTGTCCCCGTAAGTTAGTGCCACTTTGGGTTCATGACTAGTCATGTCGGCCCGGGTTCTCTGTCATATGGATGCTAGCGACACTATCATATACGTGAGCCAAAAGGCGCAAATGGTCCCGGGCCATGGTAAGGCGTCACCCGTGGGAATACCGCGCGTGAGGCCGCAAAGTGATATGAGGTGTTACCGGCTAGATTGATGTGACTTGGAATCGGGGTCCTGACAGCTTTGGTATCAGAGCCTGACTGCCTGTAGGATTACCAAGCCAACCAGTCGAAGTTGTGTCTAGAAATGCTTTAGTCATGTAAGGGAATTGATTGTGGAAGGGAACGTAAAGCTCTTTTACTCCTTTACCTTATGCCCTTCTAATCTGAGTCAACCTCTTCTTTTCTACAGGGTTAAGAACTAGGCTTCTCTTCTATCTCTCAGGATGACGTGTTACTAAACCGTAGTTGCCTAGGATTGTTGAGTTCAAGCCTCAGTTCAGTTCCTACTATTTCCATATGTTCATAGCTGGCCTCAGAACCTTGATATTGTGATGTTGAGTGGTTATGCCACCATTTTGCAGGATGTCTCAAATCATTTTGAGCATTTACAGCCGTTATGATGTCTGAGTCATCCCAGGTTTCTAAACTATCTAATGCATTTGCAAATTCTTCCTTCCTGTTCCCGATGTCCTTATGGTCAGTATAAGCACACTAACCATCTGTTGAGGTACTCTTTGCCTTAACATATATGTTGTAACTAGTATTATGACCTAGGCATCTTAGAGGATCACCTGGTAATATGGCCATGTCTTGTGTTCCCAGTGTGATGGTTCTGGCCACCATTCTCGAAAGCCTCCCGTGATGCCATTTAGTAGTAGGCATTCGATTTCTGGGTTCGTGAACCCGAGGTTCACCCTACTTACCTCATGTTGATAGTGTTGCTAGTTCCTTTAGGATATTAGTAACCTTTGCATTAGTCGTCGAGGTCCGTGGTATTTCCTTCTTCCAAATACTATGAACCACTTATGGCAGAAGTTTGTTGGATCAAAAGATCGCAATAAGAGTGCTCTCGATAAGTTCTCCGTTCTACCTTGTGACTCTGCCAGTCCTACCTTTCTGCATGGGTTGTCCGGAAGAAATGTTGAGCTTTGCTCGACATACTAATCTATGCATCCACAACTCAGGAAGTTATGTGTTCCTTTGAGTTGTCCCCCTTCAGTTATATTCCGACCTTCATCTATCAATTGATAGTCAAGAGTATGTGTGCGATCGTGTTCATCGATGCCTACTATTCTTGTGGTCTGTCAAGCCATTCTATTTCAGAAGGAATAGGAGAAATAAACTCCAGAACCTCATCCATATCCAGGATTGGGTCAAAGTAGTGGTATTCCGCAGATCAAATGCCAAACCAGCTTTTGTTCTGTTCTACCTTGGAGTATTACCCTATTTATGTTGAGAATATCATAGGAATTGCACCATCTCTTATGAATTCTTGATGCAGTGATACTTCTCACCATCATCATTCATTCCACGGTCCTCGTGTAGTTGTAACTGGAATGCCGAGAAGTGAATTGTTTTGTGTGAAATCAATACTCCTAGCAACCACGTTGCTTGGTAGTTAATGGACAACAATCTCATTCTTAGCGTGTTGGTTATTCAATTATCATCCTGAGATTGATCGTGTTACCTAGTTCATTTTCCCTGGTGCACTCTTCGGTCAACGAGTTAGGATTGTATCAATCCCTCGCTCTTCTTGATCATATCGTCTTGCCCTGAAAAGCAAGATTGTTCTCGAGCTTAGTAACATATCGGTGGTTCGTGATTTTCCGATTATCTTCTCGGAAGTATCACCAGGTTGTCCCCTGACTGTTATGTTGAGCTCGTGGTCAAGTTGGTTTTCCAATAAACCACCCCTTCTCCAAGAATCTGTGTTGGATATCCCTGAACTAGTTTGATAAGCTAAACAATAACTTGGAGAGTTGGAAGATGAAAGCTTCTCCGACTTAGTTCATCACTAAGGGATATCCTTGTGTGTGTGGGCATTGAAGAAAGATGATATCTTCCTCAATTGATCCTCGTGATCAGTTGTCGGTGCTATTATCTTATCCAATCCTTGATTTGAGTGTGGGCTATCGTCAAATCAAATCAGAACCAACGATATTTGTAATGTTGTCTACTCGTGGTTGACTCCTTGAGCATACACCATTACATCTTTTGGTCTGACCAATACTATCACATTGTTCACATAATGGTGGAAGTCCAGTGATATGGAAATTCTGATGAGTTGCTGTTGAGCCCATCAGTAGCATCTTGTCTCCCCCATGATTCGTGTTAAAAATTGAGCTAGTGTTGGAAACTTTTGTAAGCATTGCCTTCGTGTTCCGCTCATGAGGTATACGTTTGGGTGAAAGAAGTGACTTTCTCCAAGTTCACGTGCATTAGGTGCAACTTGCCGCCATGAATTTGAAAAAGTTTGTTTTGCTTCCTCTAGAATCATCCCAAGTTAGTCATGCATGTGTGAAGTATTCTATGGTTTGATAGACTGATCATCTTCATTCTGTATGTATCCCTAGCACATGAAGCCACTGATTGATTTGTTCAAGGAGAAGAAGTTCCTTCTTAAGAATCATGACTTATGTTAGGACTTTGATATCCTCGATGATGGTTTCCACCTGAACACGATAGTGCTTTATTATAAGACTACTATGTGGTAATGCTTGTCTTGGACAACATGCTCACATGTATGTAGCAGAACCAACTCATGTTTTGGAGCTTGCTATCGTAGTTCATTTCCCAAGAATCTCACAACGTCATCTCGTCGATTTGTGTTGCAACTCTTCTTTTCAGACATGTTGAGTCTGAAGCATTCTGTTTCTAACCAGATCTGAATCTCAGGCAGATATGATGGTTGGAACATTCCCAACATTTGCATTTTGTTCCCAGCTTGCAACCCATTGTGCCAATTTTCCATGGGCTGCCCTTCTCAGTAATTGATGTTCAGGATCATCTTCGAAAGTGGTCCTACCATGGGTCCCATCCATTTCTGATGATAGGCAAAAATCATCCATTACGTTGTCTTCAACAAGGTAGTCCACATCTTTCGTTCTAGTCCGAGTATGTCATCCTTTTGAACTCCTTCAAATGATTGTTTGTGATTGCCTTAGGCTGGTATAAAGAGTTCCAATGATCTCAGTATGACAAGTAATTCTTTTGCCACTTGAGGGAATATATCTATGAGTCACCTTCTCTAAGGTGCTCTGTTATGGAATCATGGCAATTATTTCCTCGCTACTTTGAACTCTTGTACCATCTCACTCAAGCATGGAATTCTTGCCTACCAAATTGAACTTTCGTCATCGGTTTCCTTCCCACTTGACGTGAGTTAGCATCCCAGCTCATGAGATGTTTCAACGTCTCACTCCATGAGTTGATCCTGAGTTGCTCGTTCTTTGAGAAGATCGATTCCTGTACAGTTTCTTCTGTCGTCACTGCGTTGGACAAAGATCTCGAAAGTAAAGACGTCAAGATCAATTGAAGTAGTGAATTAACATCCTCGAGAAGGGCAAATGGATCATGAAGATTGTGATAGTTTTGTGACCCCCTTTCCTCTTACCTCACGTCTTGAATCTCAGGACGAGATTCTTGTTTAGTAGGGGAGAGTTGTAACATCCCTAGCTTTGCTATGCACTTAGACTAGCTTGGTTGCTGCATCATGTCTAAATTTCTTTTAAACTTGAAATAGGGCTTACTCAAACCCAAGCACTAAATCAATCCATCTAGGCTTGATTAAAATCTTTTTCAATAAACCCAAAATGTCCCTAAGAAAAGTTCATGATTTCTGGTTAAGGTGAAAACCTCTCCCAAAAATGATGAATATATTTTTAGGTCATCTTTGGATTTTTGAATTAACACAAAAGTATTGAATTGGAGCCGTTTAAATGCTATATATATATATATATATTAAAAGGTCCAAATATTCTGAAGTTATTTGTGGAGCCCTGAAATAATTCAGTTAACCTCCAAAATAATTTTCAGAATTATCTAAAATGATTTAGTTCCTAAACTAAATCAGAACAAAGAAAACAAAATAGTAAAAGAAAAAAACAGGAAAAGGAAAAGACTTACCTGGCGCTCACCTGACATGGCCTAGCACGGCCCAGCCCACCAGAGCCAGGCGCCAGTCGTCTCCTTCCTTGCCAGGAGGACGACGGCGTGGCGCACGCACATGAGGCGAAGCCACCTCCTGCTTCCACCTCCTGCTACCTCCCCCGTCCTCACTCGAGCACCACGGAGACGCCCGCAACCCCCTGGTCACTCTCCCCCTCTCTCCCATGCCTATCCCTCGTCTGTCCCCCTTCCCCGAGCACCACCGAGCGAAGCTCGTCGCCGCCGCTCACCGCCGCCGTAGCTACTGCCCACGTCGAGCCCCGTTGCCGTGTCCCACTGGTCCACCGTCGAGCACCGCCTCACCAAGACGAAGGTCACATCGCTGGACTCCCTCTGACGACGCCTCCGAGCTCGTCACCGCCGCATCTGCCGCCGGTCTTCGCCCCTCGATCTGCGTCGTCCAGTGCCTCCCCGAGCTCAACGACGGTGCCGTCCGAATCTCTGTGAGCCCCGCCGTCATCTCCCCCTTCTCCCCTGTCCTCCCATGCCCTCTAGCTCCCTTGCCGCAAGAGCCAAAGCTCGGCTCCACCATTGCCGCAGCACGCATGCTCCCCGTGCTTCGTTCGCCGCCGTCGTGCATTGGGCGTGCCCTAGAGCACCCCTGGCACTGCCGTGCAGCACAGGAAGCTCGGTAGCGAGCCCTGGCGCATCACCCGCACACCACCGAGCTCCGCTGCCGCATATGATCGCCTTCGCCACCGTTACACGCCATCCCCGGCATCCCCACGACCACCCATGGACGCGCCACACTGCGGGCGTTCCATAGAACACATCCGCGCGGCCATCCGTCGCAGGAAACGGCCGGCCAGCGAGTCGCCGCTGCACTGTAAGGTCGCCGGCCATTAATCCGGTGACGCTGACCTGGCACGATTAGTTAGGGTTAATGACACAGTTAGTAACACCATGGGACATAGACAGCCAGGCCCCACTGCCTAAATAACCGGCTAACTAAGAAAGATTAAGATTAATCTAATTACAGTGGGCCCACGTGTCAGCTTTGACTATGCTGATGTGGGCGTTGACCCGACCCCACCTGTGTGTGACCTAGGCAGCACTGGGTCACTGACCAGTGGGCCCCACTAGTCAGGTTTGATCTGGATGGCTCCTGTTGACCTGCTGACGTCAGCATGACCCAATGCTGACGCAGTAATACATTTTCTGGATTTATTAATAATCAGTAAATTCCAGAAAATGCCCAAAACTTCTGAAAATCATAGAAAATTATCTATAACTCCAAATAAGATAAATTATATATGAAAAATGATCAGAAAAATCCAATCTATCCATCTGTACCATTTTCATGCATGTTAGAACAACTTATAGCTACTGTTTAGGACAATTAATGTAAATGGCATTTGATTATCCACATATGGAGTTTGAATTTGAATCTTGAATTCAAATCAACTTCATTTAACCTGTTGCTAGTTGCATTAGCTCAAATCACAGCATTTTGACATGTCATGATCATGCATCATATTGTGCATTGCATTGACTGTGTTTCCTTCTCTATTTCCAGTAATTGCCCCCTCTCGATAGACATGGTTTCGACGACGAGTTCGATGACACCGATGAAGAGCTATACTATCTTCAGAAGTGCCAGGCAAGCAAAACCCCCTTGTTCATTCCGATACAATCCCACTCTCTCGCTCCTGCTCTCTTTTACTACATTAGGACAACAACGATTCAACTGTTACATGTTGCGGTAGTTGAACCCCTTTCCTCTGCATGACCTGTCATTGCCACAATAAACAGATGAAACCCACTAGCATGAGTAGGAGTTGTTTGAGCCCTGATGTGCCTACTCATTCATTCTTGTTGTCATGCCTGCTACTGCTTAGAGTTGAGTCAGGTCTGATTCATCGGGGATGAAGTGGAATGTGGTGAACACGTCCTACTGTTGAGAGCTAAGTGTGTGAACACGTTTTGGTAAAGGTAGTGGTGAGAGGCCATGTAGGAGTACATGGTGGGTTGTCTCATTGCAGCCGTCCTCAGGAACTGAGTTCTGTGTTTGTGATCCATGAACAGTTAGTACCACACATTGGGTTCTGGTAACTCGGCCCCTCTCGGCTTATTAATCAACTCGATCTCTGTCCAGGAGTTGCAACTAGTTTCTGGTGTTTGTAGGTAGTGTTAGTAGTCTACCAAGTGGCACCCGGTACAGGTGGGCTTGGGATAGACTAGGCACAGTGGCACGGTGTACCAAGTGGCACCCGGATGGCGGGCTTGGGAACCCTACACACATCGTTTGGGGCCGTGAGCGACACCCCGGCCGGATCTCCTTGCGGATGGAACCCGAATAGGCGATAAACATGGACTAGAGACCTGTTGGTTAGTCAGGTCGTGGCCGACTCCCTCGCCCGGCTTTCGCTTGAAGGTTGCCAAGGTACATGACGTGTACAGGGCGATAAGTGGCGAGAGCGTGTGTGAAGAAGTACACCCCTGCAGGGTTATCATTATCTATTCAAATAGCCGGATTCCTCGGATATGGAAACTTGGACCCCTTGCATAGTTCATAGACAAGTGAAAGTGGATACTCTAAAATGCACAAGATAAGTGTGAGTGCTATGGATGGCGTTCTCGCAGGGAGACGAGAGCGGATCCATAGTGGTGTATTGGTATGGTGAATTTGTGGACTCATGTGCGCCACCTCAAAAGAGTTACTTGCAGTCGTAGTTCAGGTTAGCCACCGAGCCAAAGCTGGCTTGCTGCAGTTAACTCCACCACCCCTTTGTTTATACCGATGCATATGTTGATAGTTCTGATGTAAGTCTTGCTGGGTACATTTGTACTCGCGTTTGCTTATTTTATGTTTTGCAGAGAGACTTCAGTCTCGCTAGTAGTTCCGTGTGGACTTCGACGTTTAGCTTCATACCTCAGCTACGATCTTGTGCCCTCGGCAGGATCTTGTAGATAGTCAGGCTTCTCAGCCTTTTTCATTTGTAGATGTCTGTACTTAGACAAGTTAAGCTTCCGCTTGTGTTTTGACTTGTATGCTCTGAATGTTGGGTCATGAGACCCATGTTTGTAATATCTCGCTCCTCGGAGCCTAATGAATAAATGCTATGAGTCGTAGAGTCTTGTTTTGATGCCACGTTGTATGGCACATATTGAGCATGTTGTGTGTATGATTGAAATGCTTGGTATGTGTGGGATCCGACAACCTAGTTTTTTATCCTTGGTAGCCTCTCTTATGGGGAAATGTAGTCTTGTGCTTCCATGAACCATAGTAGTCCGCTACAGCCCGGTTCACCGGAGTCCTGCTAGCCCAGCACTACTGCTCCGGAACACTTGACTGGACGGCATGTGATTCACTTCGTTCCTGTGTCTGTCCCTTGGGGGAAATGTCACGCGGTGACATCCGGAGTCCTGCCTAGCCTGCTACAGGCCGGGTTCCCGGAGTCTTGTTAGCCCAGTGCTACAGCCCGGATTCGCACGCTGCTAACTGACATGCTCGATGTTGATTCATGTATGCCTGTCCCCGTAAGTTAGTGCCACTTTGGGTTCATGACTAGTCATGTCGGCCCAGGTTCTCTGTCATATGGATGCTAGCGACACTATCATATACGTGAGCCAAAAGGCGCAAACGGTCCCGGGCCATGGTAAGGCGTCACCCGTGGGAATACCGTGCGTGAGGCCACAAAGTGATATGAGGTGTTACCGGCTAGATCGATGTGACTTGGAATCGGGGTCCTGACATAGGTTCAGTTCTGAAATCATGGCACTCGGGCCCTAGTGACAAGCATTAAGCATACCAAAGTCATAGCAACATGAATCTCAGAACATAATGGATACTAGGGATCAAACCCTAACAAAACTAACTCGATTACATGATAAATCTCATCCAACCCATCACCGTCTAGCAAGCCTATGATGGAATTACTCACACACGGCGGTCAGCATCATGAAATTGGTGATGGAGGAAGGTTGATGATGACGATGGTGATGGATTCCCCTCTCTTGAGCCCCGAACGGACTCCAAATCAGGCCTCCCGAGAGAGATTAGGGCTTGGCAACGGCTCCGTATCGTAATACACAATGAATCCTTATCCTTGATTTTTTTCTCCCCAAACGTCAATATATAGAGTTGGAGTTTAGGTTGGTGGAGCATTAGGGGGCCCACACGGTAGGGGGCGCGCCCCCACCCTCCTGGACTGGGTGTGGCCTCCCTAGCGTTGATTCTTTCGCCAGTATTTTTTATATATTCCAAAAATATTCTCCATGAAGTTTTCAGGTCATTCCGAGAACTTTTATTTCTGCACAAAAACAACACCATGGCAATTTTGCTGAAAACAGCGTCAGTCCAGGTTAGTTCCATTCAAATCATGCAAGTTAGAGTCCAAAAGTAGGTCAAAAGTGTTTGGAAAAGTAGATACAATGGAGACATATCACTATACGAGTCCTCCATGGTAAAAAGTACTAGTACTAGTAAATAGTACTACAATGAAAGAGAAGCCAAGAGGGTTAAAAAATATAATACTAAATTGTAGTACTAGTACAGTAAACATGTGCTAGTCAAGAAAAGAAAATTACTAACAAGTACTACTACTCTAACACACAACAATGAGAAAATGGAATACCTGGGTAGATGGTGACGGTCCGGTCGTGGTAGGTTGTGTGACCATGTTGCACATCAGTGGTACCATGGGTAACGACTACTAAGATAGTTGATCCCAATATGCGAAATTCAGCTGCAAGGTTTAAGGTTAGACCGAATCGCAAATGATGGTTTGTGCATTCCGTTTGTAATCTCCCGTATCGTAGGTGGCACACCCTGATTTTCATGCCACAACACTTACGCTAATAAATCATGATAAAATGTGGTTTGGAAAAACTTTTGAGTGTTTTAGACTTTGCTTTGATGGGATTTTATCTGTTGTTTGCAAGTGCTCTAAAAATCAAATAAATCCTCCAACTCTTATACTGCTTCTCCTTGATCCAGAACTTTTCCCAATGACCATTCCATGTTTATAAGACATAATAGTATTTTCTTTAAAAATTAATTTGGCCAAAAAGTATTTTCTAAATTAGGTTTTCCGAAAACCCCCGAGTTAGGGCTTGAACTACAAGTACTTAATTTGGGATGTGAAAAATCTTTCAAAAATTATGTTCGAATCCTATTATATATAGGACTCCCTAAAACCACAAATTTTTTATTTTAAAAGCTACTTTGATATTTTATTTAAATGATTTTTCATAAGACCAGAAATGGTCTTTAATAGGTTAAAATTATTTTAGAAAATTTAGGGAGACTCAGTGGACATATATTGTCCATATATATGAGTTTCAACACATGGTCATGACCAAAATATTGGATAAAAACCTCCAAAACTATTTATACATATTTGAAGAATTTGAAATATTTCTGTAAGAAATATTGTCAAATAAATCCAGGAAAATTTTACAAAGTCACAGATGCCTAACGTGATGATCTCGCCAAGTTTCATTCTCACAAAAATAGTTTTGGTACACAAAAGTGCCCCCAAACCCTATGTTACCAGATCCAAATTTCAGCAACTCTACATGCCAATTGTCTCCTTTTGATCTCATATTTTTTTTAAATGCTATAATCTCCAAATTATGACACTAGACCTTGGGAAACCCATTTCTGTTGATTTCTAGTGTTTACAAAAGTTGCATTGGCCACTTTCTCCATTTGACCTAAGAATTTGTGGGCACTACAAATTCCTGATGCCACTCACTCCTGTTAAGTCTCAAAGCAAGTTGAGCACATTAGATAGCCCAAACCACCATCAAACACCTTCTGGCAGAATTTCAAAATGCATGTTTCAACCCCTTCCACTAATCTCCATGAGCTGAATCTTTTCCCACAACCTCATCTGGTCCTCCTCTAACTGTTGCATGCTCTGCTGCCCAAGGAGAAATGATTAAGGGGGCAGAGACCCATTTTTTCAATCTGTACAGCAACAAGTCCCTCTCTCTCCACCTCCACTCTCTTCCAGAGAGCACACAAGGCATCCAATGCCACTTTCCCATTGTTGACTCCCCGCTACAGCTTCCAGACACAAGTGGATGTGTTGGTGCACGAAAAAGCCGCGGATGTCGGCCAAAGATGCGCTCTGGAGTACGAGGTAGAGCAGGTGACCGTTGACGCCATGTCCGCCGACCACCTCGAGCCTCCCCCTCGCGCCAGTCGAGGCCCTTGATGTCCGAAACTCGATCACCGTGCATGCCCCCTTCTCTCTCCCTGTCTCTGACCTCCTGCGGCGCGAGACCAGAGCTGCTCGGCTCGGCCTATGCGCGCGTGAGGCCGTGGCTCCACCCGAAGCTTGCCCCGCTCTCTCTCTCTCCCTTTCTTGCACCTATCACCATGCCCGCGAATGCCGCAAACAGCCCCTAGCCTCCTCCCGTGGCCTCCACGGCCATCTCCGTGGGCGCCCGTAGGCCACGTCAACGGTGAGTCGTGGCCTCGCTATATAAGGCCGCCCAGGTCTTCCTATGGATCCCTTTTGCTCTCTTTCTCCCAGCGACCCCCTGACCAACCTGCATCTCCTCCCAAGCCATCCAACCTCGTCCCTGGCAGGAGCCGACCATCGCCTAAATTCTCATTGTCCGAGTCCCCTCCCCTCCACCTATAGGTTTTATTGCATCACCACTACCCCCATGAAGCTCCCCCGCACTCCGGTTACTCCTCGCGGTGGCCGGAGCACCGTGCGCACCATCACCGTCGGCCATGTCCGCCACAGACGACGCTCTCCTTAACCTGGTCTTCCCCGGCATGTGTGTGACCTGTGGCTGGAAGTGCCTCTCTGTGCTGGTCACGCCGGTTGGCAGAACGTCACCGGAGGCGCCCTGTAGCCCCGCCAATCGCCGTCGGGAGCTGCTCCTCCCCGTGGCCAGGTCGTGCACGAGAGGTTGAAGATAGCCTGCCGCTAGGCCCTGCATGTCAATGACCCAGCAGGCGGGCCCGTCCGTTTACGTGGGGACGTCCTTCGCCGGATCCACTCACCCCGCGCGAAGGTGCACTTCCGTCAAGACGCCTTCGACGTAGCCCCCATCGCACGCGCGGTTGGGCAGTTGGGCCGGCCCACTGCTATCTTCTGCCCGGTGCGCAAGTGAGTGTGTTGTTTTCGAAAACGGATTGGTTTAAGTTGCGTCCGTTACTCCAACCAAACATGCGCAACCACTCTACCCTTATATGGGAAAGGGCATTATTGATTACCTAGTTCATGCTAGCATGGATGCCTGCATTACTAGTGACAGGAGTGGTTTGGTCACTCTCGGGACGGGGTTATGCTTGGATAGGCGGCCATGACTGTTTTTACAGGGCACCGGACACACCGTTGGTACGCCCTTGCTTGTGATATGTGATGAATATGGGAGCGTGGCTCCATAAAGTTTATTAGGTGACAATGTTTGGCATGGGGGCTATTACCAATCGAGTGGACTCTATGTTAGTCACGGCTAGGGAAAGGTAGTGATCGGCTTCTTACCCCAGGTACTTGAGGTACGGCGGGTCGTGGATGACACGGAAGTTCCCGAGATCTTGTGGGTAAAGTGTGCAACCTCTGTAGAGTGTCAAACTACTCGAATAGCCGTGTCCACAGTCAAGGACAATTGGATAACCGCTCTTGGGCTACGTCCATTGTTTATGGAACCTGGTGTGTGTGTGTGTGTGTGTGGATAAAACTACTTGAGTCGAGTCAAATGACTCGACACGTTGATTAAGTTGAAGTTGATCTAAACTATGATTATGTTGATATCTGTAACCTGTTCACACGGATATCTGAATGCTTATGATGCATACTTTACAAGTTGATGGACATATCATTGATGTCACACCCTAGCTAGTTCATGCATTAGAGTGTTGCATCATGTGTCAATTTCTAGAAAACTAAAATGGGGATGACAGAACCCCCAGCACCCCCTGGAACAACTAGGGTTACTAAAAACTTTTCCAATAAACCTGAAATGCCCTTCTAAAAATTCCACCCTTTTTGCCTGGGTTAAAACCTTTGACAAAAATAGTGCACATTTTTCTAGGACATCCTAAGGTCATTGGATTAATTCATATAGTATTTTCATTTGGGCATTTAAATGCTATAAAATAATTTAAACGCCCAAATAATCCTGAAAGTAATTTTAGGTTGTTGAGAATATTTTCAAGTGTGCCTCTGATTATTTCCAGGGTTTTTCTAAATGAAATAGTATTTTTACTATTCCAAAACACAAAACAGAATAAATAAAAACAAAAAAAAGAGAGAAAGGGACTAACCTGGCTAAACCCCCCAGCCAGCCCACCTGGCAGCCCAGCACTGTGCTGGCCCATGGCCACTCAGCTGCTTCCTCTCGCCACGCAGGCAGGCAGGGAGGTGAGCGCCGGCGTGCCTGGGCTTGCCACGGCGCCACCTGCTTGCCGCCCGCACCCCTGGACGCTTGGACGACCTCCACGTCGTCGCCCCGACCCCGCAGACCTCTCCATTCATCCCCAACGCCTCTCCCTTGCCCTCTCCCACCATGGCCGACGCCTCTGCTGCCGCACCGTCACTGTAGCCGCGCCCTCCATCATCCTCGCACCGCGCCGTCAGGTCCACGAGCTCCGCCGTCATTGACTACGTCGAGCAGGCCAAGCCCCGAGCGCTCGCCCGCTCTAGAATCGCCCCGACCTCGTCTTCCCCAACTCCGGCCACCGGAGATTCCGTTCACCGTCCCCACCGCATCAGCTCGCCCCGACCGGAGATTCCTTTCACCGTCCCCACTGCATCAGCTCGCCCCCGACCTCGCTGACTGCCTCGTCCTGACCCCCGTGAGCTCAGCCATCTCCCCATCCTCTCCGTTTCCTCTTTTGCACTCCGTAGCAACTGCACCATGCTCACCCGCACGCGCCACCGTCCACGCTCGTCTCCGGCGATGCTCCGGTGACCATTTGGTCCCGGGGATGCGCCCAACACGCTCCCCGCATCGCATAGAGCCCCCGTAGCACCTCGCCGCGCTCATTTGTGCTCCATAGCCTTATCCCAACCTGCACCCGAGCTTCGGCCGCCACCAAGCTCGTCGTCGGTGCCACACCGGCCACTCCCCGGCCGCGCCACCACCTGGTTGGATGCGGACGAGCGTCCGCGTCCCGTAGCTGTGCTCCGTGCGCCGAATGGCTCCTTGTTGGTGAAACCCGCGCTGCTCCGCCGCGTCTGGCCTCGCCGGCAGCTAAACGCCAGCGTGTTTGACCCTGTTTGACCCCGTGTGGGCCCAGGTTGACCTCCCCTGAGTCGCTGACATGTGGGCCATGCCCCTATCTAATTAGAATTAGTTTAGGTAACACTAATTATTTTAGTTAACAGTTTGACTCACTGACATGTGGGCCCAGGGCCTAACTAACCTAGTTTAGTGCTAACGAAACACTAACTAACTCTATTAGTTAGTTGTGACACTGACAGATGGGCCCACCAGTCACGTTTGACCTGGGCTGGCGCCTTTGACCCACTGACGTCACACTAACGCCAGGCTGACGCAGTAGATCCTTTTCTGGATTTATTCTTATATAGGAAATTCCAGAAAATAACCAAAACTTCTAAAATTCATAACTTTTAATCTATAACTCCAAATGCAAAGATTTATATATGAAATTTGATCAGAAAAATTCAATCTTCCCATAGGTAATGGTTTCATGCATGACAAAACATTTTAACCTTGCTGTTTAGGTGAAACAAGATAATACACTTATAATGCTTAATAACATAAGCTCCCATTTGAATCTTTGATTCAAATGGAGCCAATTCAACTTGTTTCACATTGCACTAGGCAGGAAACCTCATTTTGCCATGTCATAGCATGCATCATATTGTTGCATATTGCCATGTGATGATTGTATTCTGTGGTGTCTTTCGTGGTAGGTTCCGCCTCTGAGGATATCTCCGAGTATCCAACTGAAGGGCAGTACCCTACTACTACTCCATCAGGCAAGCAGCCCCATTGATCATATCGATACAATCCCATGTTCTCGCTTCTGCTCTCACTTACTGCATTAAGACAAAAGCGTTTCAAACTGCTGTGTGCTGCGGTAGTTGAACCCTTATCCTCTACATGACCTGTCATTGCCACAGTAACTAGATGAAACTCACTAGCATGTGTAGGAGTTGATTGAGCCATGTATGTGTTTCCTACCTTGCTATGCCTGCTATGCTTAGAGTTGTGTCAGGTCTGGTTCATCTGGGTGATGGGCTAGAGTGAAATGATTATGTCGGTAATGCGAGGGATGTGTTGAACATGTCTTGGTAAAGGTATCGATGAGAGGCCATGTAGGAGTACATGGTGGGTTGTTTCATTGAGGCCGTCCATAAGAACTGAGATCTCTATGCGTGATTTAAGATTCAGCTACTACCACACATTGGGCCCTGAAATATGACCCCGCTTGACTTACTGACCCCTCTCTTCCTCTGTCCAGGAGTTGCAACTAGTTTCTGGTGTTTGTAGGTTATGTGTTGGCGGTCGTGCGTAGCGCTGACCCTAGGGGTGGGCTATGATGTGGTAGATACACCGTGGCACGGTGTATCGAGTCGCCCGTTTGGTGTCTCGGGAACCCTGCACACATCGTTTGGGGCCGTTGAGGACACACCGGCCGGATTTCCTTGCGGATGGAAGCCGAATAGGCGATAAACCTAGACTAGAGACTTGTGCGGTTAGTCAGGTCGTGGTCTACACCCACGTCGGCTTTCGCTTGAAGACTGGCGAGCACATGTCGTGTGTAGACGGTAAGTGGTGGAAAATGTGTGATGACATACACCCCTGCAGGGTATAAAACTATTCGAATAGCTGCGTCCACGGTAAAGGACTACTTGGTTGCCTATACAGTTCATTGAAAAGTTAATGGTTACTACTAAAAGACTCAAGATAAGTGTGAGTACCGAGGATGGCCCTCTCGTAGGATGACGAGGGAGGATCCCCGGTGGGTATTGTGTTGGTTATTAGTGGACTCGTGTGTGGAAACTATTTTACGGTGGTGTCTCGTAGGATAGCTTAGCCAAGTGTCAAAGCTGGCTTGCTGCAATAACTCCACCACCTTCTTGAGAATGAGCATGTATAGTAGGTTCTGTTGTAAGACTTGCTGAGTACCTTCGTACACATGTTGCTTTAATTACTGTTTTCAGACGACAACACCGCCCCCTCCGATGGGTTTTATGTAGACCTCGACGTCAATGAGTAACTTGCCACCCAGGTGGTGATTCTGGCCATGGAGGGCCCTATGTAGATAGTCAGGCTTCGACAAGCCTTCTTTCTTTCTAGTGTCTGTATTCAGACTATTTGCTTCCGCATGTGCTTGTATGCTTGTATGCTTGTATGACTTGAGTGTCGGGTCATGTGACCCCTACCTGTATGAACATGTTATGTATGGCTCTCCAGAGCCTTTAATTAAAGTACTTGAGTTGTAGAGTTTTGTTGTGATGCCATGTTGTATTTGCGCATATCGAGCATATTGTGTGTATGATTGAAATGCTTGGTATGTGTGGGATCCGACAATCTAGTTGTTTATCCTCGGCAGCCTCTCTTATGGGGAAAATGTAGTCTAGTGCTCCTTGAGCCATATTAGTCCGCTACAGCCCGGTTCGCCGGAGTCCTGCTAGCCTAGCACTACTGCTCAGGACACTTGACTGGCCGGCATGTGTTTCACTTTGTTCCCATGTCTGTCCCTTTGGGGAAATGTCACGCGATGACATCCGGAGTTCTGCCTAGCCTGCTACAGCTCGGGTTCCCCAGAGTCCTGTTAGCCCAATGCTTCAGCCCGGATTCACTCGCTGATGACCGACATGCTCGATGTGATTCATGTATGCCTGTCCCCATAGGTTAGTGCCGCTTTGGGTTCAAGACTAGCCATGTCGGCCCGGATTCTCTATCGTATGGATGCTAGCGACACTATCATATACGTGAGCCAAAAGGCGCAAACGGTCCCGGGCCATGGTAAGGCGACACCCGTGGGGATACCATGCATGAGGCCGCAAAGTGATATGAGGTGTTACCGGCTAGATCGATGTGACTTGGAATCGGCGTCTTGACAGCGTTGGTATCAGAGCCGGACTGCCTGTAGGTTCGCTGAGCCAAACAGGTCGATGTCGAGTCTAGAAATGCTTTAGTTATATGTAGGGGAATTGATTGTGGGAGGGAACGTAAAGCTCTTTTACTCCTTTACATTATGCCCTTTGATCTGAGTCATTCTCTTCTTTTTCTACGTGGATTAAGGACTAGGCTCTCTTCCTTCTATCAGGTTCATGTGTTACTAATCCGTAGTAGCTTATAGGATTGTTGCTACAAGCCTCAGTACAGTTTCTACTACTTTTAGTATGTTGTCAGTGAACCAGAACCTTGATATGATGTTGTTGAGTGCTATTGCAAACTGTTGTGGATGTCTCAAATCTTTTTTCTGAGCATTTACAGCCGTTATGCTGTCCGATTTCTCCTAGGAAATTCTAATGCCTTTGCATTATTCTGTGCTTTCATATGGCCACCCATTACCAGAACCAAGTGGTTCGTCTGACCCGGTGCCTCAATGTACCCGGTCATACGGCCATGTTGGTTCGAGTGATGGTCGAGTCAGGCTATCGGTGGTATCCGGAAAATACCGTCGAGGAGCAGTTCCGAGACTTCAACCAGAGCTAGTACCTTTGTACCGTCAGGATATATCCCTCTTATCCTGGAGCCACTAAGCCCCTTCACTGTTCCTATGGACTTGGGGTCACTATTGAGATGTCTGTGCAGGATGCAGCTTACTCAATGATGACTATCATTCGAGCCAGGACTGCCTTGCTTCAGAACACCAATTTCCGCTACATGCCAGCCTCACTTCCTGGAGCACAGGGGTACTATCAGGCTTTGTACTATGACTCTACACATGAGGAGTCACTACTCCGCACCACTGCCGAGATGCTCTAGGATAAGGACCGCGAAAATCGGGCCTTGCGTATGGAGCTTTTCAACTCTCGTGCTGATCACTGGGCCACTTTGACTCGGTTTGCACCTGCGGTGCAGGCAGGATACATGGACCTGAGGGACCTGTACCTTGTATGGTCTGGATTGCCAGATTGTATGGAGTGGCGTGATGTAGGAGGCATCACCCCTCCTCGTGGTCCCCGTCTGCCACCGTCTATGGGACCAAGGCGACATCCGAGTCCCTATGGTCCGCAGGCTCCGCAGGACCGTCTGTTCCTAGATGATCGTGTTCCAATTCCAGGCTTTGGTGGTGACTTTTATGAGGATTACTACGGATCCGTCTGAGCTAGTAGTAGTTTCACTAGTACTATAATAGTTGTATCCTCCACAGTCCTTCGTGACCGTGGGATACGACTTGGTGTGTATCACGCTCCGGAGGTGTAGAAAAATAATGTATAGGAGCTTGGAATGCCTCCGATGAGATGTAATGTCTTTCACCGTAGTTGTACTCTAGCCTCGGCTTGTACTAAACTGTGTACGATGTGTATGACCAATGGTATATATATGGCAGTTTCTATATTACCATATCGTGCAATGAACATCTTAGCATTCCATGTTATCCATTACATTCTGCACTTCCTTGCCAAGTTTGTGCCATCCTTGTCTAAACCGTTGTCTTGTTTTTCCTAGGATGGTCAACATCCGCAGCAACCCTACTGCCCCGGAGCAGGGAGAAGCCAGTGCAGCTAGGGGTGAAAATCTGCCTCACCCGCCTTCTCTGGCTGAAGTTATGCTGGAGGCGGAAAGAAACAAGCGTGAGACTAACCGCTTGCTGGAGCAGATTGAGAAGAACACTGCACGTCAACAGCGAAATGACTTGGTGTCAATCAATGACTTTATCAAGTTGCACCCACCAAAGTTTAATCATTCCGTCGAGCCCCTCGACGCGGATGACTGGCTTTGCAGCATCAACCACAAGCTACGTTCTACCAACGTGGCCGAAGATGATATGGTTACCTATGCTGCCTACCACCTCGAAGGCCCTGCTAGCCTTTGGTGGGAAAACTTTGAGGCTATGCGCCCGGTCGGTCAAATCACTACTTGGGCTGAATTCAGTGAGGCCTTCCGTGAGCAACACATCCCGGAAGGTCTCATAGATCGCAAGAGGGAAGAGTTCTGCAATTTTACCCAAGGCAGACTGACTGTGGATGCATATAGTCGTGAATTTGGGAATCTGGCACGATATGCTCCTGAAGAGGTATCCACCGACGCTAAGAAGCAGACAAGGTTCTGCAACGGACTTAGCCCCGAGCTTCGCCGTGATCTTCGTCTACACGAGTGCACCTCCTTCCAGAAGTTGGTCAATAAGGCCATCAGTGCTGAGACAGGCCAGTCTGACTATGACGCTTCACGCAAGCACTCTCGTGATTTTGGCTCTTCATCCGGCTCTGGATCTCAGAAGCGCCGGGTGTGGATTCCTAGCACAGCGCTGCCACCCAGGTTCATTCCGAGGCCATCCTTTGAGGCGCCTCCCCCAACTAGCAGTTTGCACCGCCTAAACCCTATGGTGGCCCCGCTGCAAGTGCTGCTCCACGCCCCAATGTTTGTGACATGTTTCAAGTGTGGAGAGCTGGGTCACTACAGCCGAGAGTGTCCCCAGAAAACAACCCCAATCAGTCTAGAAAGTCCGTTGGCCATGGTAAGCCAGCGGGAAAGACATTCTATGCCAAGCCAGCCACCACTGCACGTGGCCATGTCAACTATGTCTCAGCTGAGGAGGCTCATGATGATCCTAACATCGTCCTTGGTACGCTCCTTGTTAATTGCCATACGGCATCTGTTCTTTTCGATACTGGAGCATCTCATTCATTCATATCTGAGAGCTATGCTCGATTGCATAACACGACATTCTGTGACATGCCCACTTCCATGGTAATTCAAACTCCGGGTTCCAAATGGCAAACTTCTAGAGTAAGCCATGGGAATGAAATTCTTGTCGATAGACTTGTTTTCCTTGCATCTTTAATAGCTCTCAACTACTCGGACATAAACATCATCTTGGGTATGGACTGGATGTCAGCTCATTATGCTAAGATTGATTGTTCCACTAGAACCGTTCAACTTACTCACCCATCGAGCAAGACAGTCAATGTCTTAACTCGAGTGGCCAAGCGCCAGCTTTACTCCCTAAATGCCAACCCCCTTCAAGACCTTGAAGATATTCCGGTAGTCCGAGACTTTCCGGATGTCTTTCCATAAGAACTGCCAGGTGTTCCACCTGACAGGGATGTCGAGTTTGTGATAGACCTTGTTCCAGGAACCATCCCAATTTCTAGAAGACCCTATAAGATGGCACCCTTAGAACTAGCCGAGCTTAAGAACCAACTCGATGAGTCCTTGAAAAAGGGTTTCATCCGTCCTAGTTCCTCTCCTTGGGCTTGCCCCGTCCTCTTCGTCAAGAAGAAGGATGGAACGGATCGGATGGTTGTAGATTACCGACCTGTCAACTTGGTCACTATCAAGAACAAGTATCCGCTCCCCAGGATCAACGATCTGTATGACCAGCTCGCTGGATCCTCAGTCTTTTCCAAGATGGATTTGAGGTTGGGCTACCATCAAATCAAAATCAGAAACGGGGACATTCCCAAAACGGCCTTTGTTACTCGCTATGGCCAATACGAGTACACCGTCATGTCCTTCGGTTTAACCAATGCCCCAGCCACCTTCTCTCGGTTAATGAACTCGGTCTTCATGGAGTATTTGGATAAATTCATTGTGGTATACCTCAATGATATACTCATCTACTCCAAGAATGAGGAGGAACATGCCGAACATCTAAGGCTGGTATTGACCGAAACTTCGAGAACATCGCCTTTATGCCAAATTCTCCAAGTGTGAATTTTGGTTGCCATAAGTGACCTATATAGGCCATGTAATCTCTAGTGAGGGTATTGCTGTCAATCCCGAGTGAGTTCAAGCCGTCCTTGATTGGACTCCACCTGAAATGGTCAAGCAAGTTCGGAGCTTCCTTGGCTTAGCGAGCTATTGCCGCCGCTTCGTCGAGAATTTCTCCAAGGTTGCTAAACCTCTAACTGAACTCCTCAAGAAAGATAAAAAGTTCGAGTGGACCCCACAGTGTGAGTTTAGCTTTCAGGAACTGAAAAGATGCCTGACATCTGCTCCCGTACTGGTACCACCAGATTTCTCCAAGGACTTTATTATCTATTGCGACGCCTCGCGACAAGGACTAGGTTGCATACTCATGCAAGATCGTCAGGTAATTGCCTATGCCTCACGGCAATTACACCCCATGAGGAAAACTATCCCACACATGATCTAGAGCTTGAAGCTGTAGTCAATGCACTTAAAACTTGGCGACATTACCTTCTCGGTAATCATTATGAGATCTTCACCGATCACCAAAGTTTAAAATATATCTTCACCCAACCGGATTTGAATCTTAGGCAAAGACGTTGGGTCGAGTTGATCTCGGATTACGACTTAGGAATAACTTACACCCCGGGCAAAGCCAATATCATGGCTGATGCGCTAAGTCGTAAATCTTATTGTAACAACCTGATGTTACAACAAAGTCAACCACTTCTCCATGAGGAATTTCGTAAGCTTAATCTTCACATTATTCCTCAAGGATTCCTATCCACCCTGGTGGTGAAGCCTAACCTTACGGATCAAATCATAGCTGCCCAGAAGCGTGATAAGGGCATATCTCGGATTAAGGAAAACATCGCTAGCGGAGTTGCTAAATGTTTTTCCATGGATGAGCGAGGTGTTGTTTTCTTTGAGAATCGCTTGGTGGTTCCCAAGAAACAACATCTACGCCAGTTGATTCTTAAGGAAGCTCATGATTCCCCTCTCACCATTCATCCCGGTAGTACTAAAATGTCTCAACACCTACGCCAGAGGTTTTGGTGGACTAGGATGAAGAGAGAAATTGCTCAATACATTGCTAGTTGCGACGTCTGTCGTCATGTTAAAGCAGAGCATCAACGGCCTGCTGGCACCCTTCAACCTTTGGCTATTCCTGAGTGGAAATGGGATAAAATCAGTATGGATTTCATTACTGGGATTTCCAGGACCAAGAGAGGGAATCATGTCATCTTCATCGTGATCGAACGTCTTTCCAAGGTGGCCCTCTTTCTACCTGTTCGTGAGAGTATCACCGCTAGCCAGCTAGCTGACTTATACATCTCCCAAATAGTGTCTCTTCATGGTGTCCCATTGGAAATTAACTCAGACCGTGGGAGTCTCTTCACCTCTCGATTTTGGGGAAGTTTCCAAAATTCTATGGGAACTCGTCTCTCTTCTAGCACTACCTTCCACCCCCAATCAAGTGGTCAAGTAGAGCGAGTAAATCAAATTCTGGAAGGTATGCTCCGAGCTTCTGTCATCTCATTCGGAATGGATTAGAGAAATGCCTTCCACTCATGGAGTTCGCTTATAACAATAGTTATCAAGCTAGCTTGGGCAAAGCTCCTTTCGAAGTTCTCTATGGACGAAAATGTCGAACGCCCCTTAACTGGTCAGAAACCGTGGAAAGACAACTCTTTGGCCCGGATATGATTCAGGAAGCAGAAGAGCAGGTTCGCCTCATTCGTGAGAAATTGAAAACAGCCCAATCTCGTCAAAAGAGCCAATATGACCGTAAACATAAGCTCATGACTTATGAAGTCGGCGAGAAGGCTTACCTTCGGGTCACACCGTTAAAGGGAACCCATCGATTCAGTATCAAAGGCAAATTGGCTCCTCGTTACATTGGACCATTTCGCATTCTTGCCAACTGAGGAGAAGTTGCCTACCAATTGCAACTACCTCCACATCTTTCCAGAGTTCACGATGTCTTCCATGTTTCTCAACTCAGGCGTTGCTTCACGGATCCTATCCGTGGAGTGGACCACGAAACGCTTGATCTACAAGATAATCTCTCTTATCGGGAATATCCCATTCGTATCCTTGATCAAGCCGAGCGTACCACTCGACGCCATAACATCAAGTTTCTCAAGGTTCAATGGTCACACCATTCAGAAAAGGAAGCCACTTGGGAAAGGGAGGATCGCCTTCGACTCGAGTACCCCACCTTCTTCCCAACGGATCCTAAATCTCGGGATGAGATTCTTTTGAGTGGGGGTGAGTTGTCACACCCTAGCTAGTTCATGCATTAGAGTGTTGCATCATGTGTAAATTTCCATAAAACTAAAATGGGGATGACAGAACCCCCAGCACCCCCTGGAACAACTAGGGTTACTAAAAACTTTTCCAATGAACCTGAAATGCCCTTCTAAAAAGTCCACCCTTTTTTTTGGGTTAAAACCTTTGACAAAAATAGTGCACATTTTTTCTAGGACATCCTAAGGTCATTGGATTAATCCATATAGTATTTGCATTTGGGAATTTGAATGCTATAAAATAATTTAAATTCCCAAATAATCCTGAAAGTAATTTTAGGCTGTTGAGAATATTTTCAAATGTGCCTCTGATTATTTCCAGGGTTTTCTAAATGAAATAGTATTTTTACTATTCCAAAACACAAAACAGAATAAATAAAAACAGAAAAAGAGAGAGAAAGGGACTAACCTGGCTAACCCCCCCCCCCAGCCGGCCCACCTGGCGGCCTAGCACTGTGCTGGCCCATGGCCAGTCAGCTGCTTCCTCTCGCCAGGCAGGCAGGGAGGTGAGCGCCGGCGTGCCTGGGCTTTCCATGGCACCACCTGCTTGCCGCCCGCGCCCCTGGACGCCTTGATGACGTCCACGTCGTCGCCCCGACCCCGCAGACCTCTCCATTCACCCCCAACGCCTCTCCCTCGCCCTCTCCCACCATGGCCGACGCCTCTGCCGCCACACCGTCGCCGTAGCCAGGCCCTCCGTCATCCTCGCGCCGCGCCGTCGTGTCCACGAGCTCCTCCGTCGTCGACTACGTCGAGCAGGCCGAGCCCCGAGCGCTCGCCCGCTCTGGAATCGCCCCGACCTCGTCTTCCCCAACTCCGGCCACCGGAGATTCCCTTCGCCATCCCCGCCGCATCAACTCGCCCCCGACCTCGTTGACTGCCTCGTCGAGGCCCTTGTGAGCTCAGCCATCTCCCCATCCTCTCCGTTTCCTCTTTTGCACTCCGTAGCGACTGCACCATGCTCACCCGCACGCGCCACCGCCGGCGATGCTCCGGTGAACATTTGGTCCCGAGCATGCGCCCAACACGCTCCCCCCATCGCGTAGAGGCCCCGTAGCACCTCGTCACGCTCATTTGCGCACCATAGCCTCATCCCCACCTGCACCCGAGCTTCGGCCGCCGCCAAGCTCGTCGTCGGCGCCACTCCGGCCACTCCCCGGCCGCGCCACCACCCTGGTTGGATGCGGACGAGTGTCCGCATCCCGTAGCTGTGCTCTGCGCACCGAACGGCGCCTTGTAGGTGAAACCCGCACTGCTCCGCCACGTCTGGCCTCACCGGTGGCTAAACGCTGGCGAGTTTGACCCTGTTTGACCCTATGTGGGCCTAGGTTGACCTCCCTTGAGTCGCTGACGTGTGGGTCATGCCCCTGTCTAATTAGAATTAGTTTAGTTAACACTAATTATTTTAGTTAACAGTTTGACTCACTGACATGTGGGCCCAGGGCCTAACTAACCTAGTTTAGTGCTAATGAAACACTAACAAACTCTGTTAGTTAGTTGTGACACTGACAGATGTGGCCCACCAGTCAGGTTTGACCTGGGCTGGCGCCTTTGACCCACTGACGTCACACTAATGCCAGGCTGACGCAGTAAATCCTTTTCTGGATTTATTCTTATGGAGGAAATTCCAGAAAATAACCAAAACTTCTAAAATTCATAACTTTTAATTTATAACTCCAAATGCAAAGATTTATATATGAAATTTGATCAGAAAATTCAATCTTCCCATAGGTAATCGTTTCATGCATGACAAAACACTTTAACCTTGCTATTTAGGGGAAACAAGATAATACACTTATAATGCTTAATAACATAAGCTCCCATTTGAATCTTTGATTCAAATGGACCCAATTCAACTTGTTTCACATTGCATTAGGCAGGACACCTCATTTTGCCATGTCATAGCATGCATCATATTGTTGCATATTGCCATGTGATGATTGTATTCTATGGTGTCTTTCGTGGTAGGTTCTGCCTCCGAGGATATCTCCGAGTATCCAACTGAAGGGCAGTACCCTACTACTACTCCATCAGGCAAGCAGCCCCATTGATCATATCGATACAATCCCATGTTCTCGCTTTTGCTCTCACTTACTGCATTAAGACAACAACGTTTCAAACTGCTGTGTGCTGCGGTAGTTGAACCCTTATCCTCTACATGACCTGTCATTGCCACAGTACCTAGATGAAACCCTCTAGCATGTGTAGGAGTTGATTGAGCCATGTATGTGTTTCCTACCTTGCTATGCCTGCTATGCTTAGAGTTGTGTCAGGTCTGATTCATCTGGGTGATGGGCTAGAGTGAAATGATTATGTCGGTAATGTGAGGGATGTGTTGAACATGTCTTGGTAAAGGTAACGATGAGATGCCATGTTGGAGTACATGGTGGGTTGTTTCATTGAGGCCGTCCATAAGAACTGAGATCTGTATGCGTGATTTAAGATTCAGCTACTACCACACATTGGGACTTGAAATATGACCCTGCTCGATTTACTGACCCCTCTCATCCTCTGTCCAGGAGTTGCAACTAGTTTCTGGTGTTTGTAGGTTATGTGTTGGCAGCCGGCATAGCGCTGACCCTAGGGGTGGGCTATGATGTGGTAGATACACCGTGGCCCGGTGTACCGAGTCACCCGTTTGGTGTCTCGGGAACCCTGCACACATCGTTTGGGGCAGTTGAGGACACCCCGGCCGTATTTCCTTGCGGATGGAACCCGAATAGGCGATAAACCTGGACTAGAGACTTGTGCGGTTAGTCAGGTCGTGGTCTACACCCATGTCGGCTTTCGCTTGAAGTCTGTCGAGCACATGTCTTGTGCAGACGCTAAGTGGTGGAAACATGTGTGACGAAGTACACCCCTGCAGGGTATAAAACTATTCGAATAGCCGCGTCCGCGGTAAAGGACTACTTGGTTGCCTATACAGTTCATAGACAAGTTAATGGTTACTACTAAAAGACTCAAGATAAGTGTGAGTACCGAGGATGGCCCTCTCATAGGATGACAAGGGAGGATCCCCGGTGGAGTATTGTGTTGGTGATTAGTGGACTCGTGTGCGGAAACTATTTTTACAGTGGTGTCTCATAGGATAGCTTAGCCAAGAGTCAAAGCTGGCTTGCTGCAATAACTCCACCACCTTCTTGAGAATGAGCATGTATAGTAGGTTCTGTTGTAAGACTTGTTGAGTACCTTTGTACTCTTGTTGCTTTTATTACTGTTTTCAGATGACAACACCGCCCCCTTCGATGGGTTTTATGTAGACCTCGACGTCGATGAGTAATTTGCCACCCAGGTGGTGATTCTGGCCATGGAGGGCCCTATGTAGATAGTTAGGCTTCGACAAGCCTTCTTTCTTTCTAGTGTCTGTACTCAGACTATTTGCTTCCGCATGTGCTTGTATGCTTGTATGACTTGAGTTTCGGGTCATGTGACCCCTACCTGCATGAACATGTTATGTATGGCTCTCCGGACCTTTGTAAGACTTGCTGAGTACCTTTGTACTCATGTTTGCTTATTTATTGTTTTCAGACGACAACACTGCCCCCTCCGATGGGTTTTATGTAGACCTCGACGTCGACGAGTGACTAGCCACCCAGGTGGTGATCCTGGCCATGGAGGGCCTATGTAGTTAGACAGGCTTCTAGAAGCCTTCTTTCTTTCTAGAGTCTGTACTCAGACTAGTTGCTTCCGCATGTGCTTGTATGTTTGTATGACTTGAGTGTCGGGTCATGTGACCCCTATCTGTATGAACATGTTATGTATGGCTCTTTGGAGCCTTTAAATAAAGTACTTGAGTTGTAGAGTTTTGTTGTGATGCCATGTTGTATGTACTCATATTGGGCATATTGTGTGTATGATTGAAATGCTTGGTATGAGTGGGATCCGACACTCTAGTTGTTTATCCTTGGCAGCCTTTCTTATGGGGAAATGTAGTCTAGTGTTCCTCGAGCCATAGTAGTCCGCTACAGCCCGGTTCACCGGAGTCCTGCTAGCCCAGCACTACTGTTCAGGACACTTGAGTGGCCGGCATGTGTTTCACTTCATCCCTATGTCTGTCCCTTCGGGGAAATGTCACACGGTGACTTCCGGAGTCCTGCCTAGCCTGCTAAAGCCCGGGGTTCCCCGGAGTCCTGTTAGCCCAGTGCTACAGCCCGGAATCACTCGTTGATGACCGACATGTTCGATGTGATCCATGTATGCCTGTCTCCATAGGTCTGTGCCGCTTTGGGTTCACGACTAGCCATGTCGGCCCGGGTTCTCTGTCATATGGATGCTAGCGACACTATCATATACGTGAGCCAAAAGGCGCAAACGGTCCCGGGCCATGGTAAGGCGACACCCGTGGGGATACCGTGCGTGAGGCCGCAAAGTGATATGAAGTGTTACCGGCTAGATCGATGTGACTTGGAATCGGGGTCCTGACAGCGTTGGTATCAGAGCCGGACTGCCTGTAGGTTCGCTAAGCCAAACTGGTCGATGTCGAGTCTCGAAATGCTTTAGTTGTATGTAAGGCTCTTTTACTCCCCAAATTCTCTTCTTTTTCTACGTGGGTTAAGGACTAGGCTCTCTTCCTTCTATCAGGTTCACGTGTTACTAATCCGTAGTAGCTTATAGGATTGTTGTTACAAGCCTCAGTACAGTTTCTACTACTTTTAGTATGTTGTCAGTGAACCAGAACCTTGATATGATGTTGCTGAGCGGTATTGCAAACTGTTGTGGATGTCTCAAATCTTTTTTCTGAGCATTTACAGCCGTTATGCTGTCCGATTTCTCATAGGAAATTCTAATGCCTTTGCATTATTCTGTGCTTTCAGATGGCCACCCGTTCCCAGAACCAAGTGGTTCGTCTGACCCTGTGCCTCGACGTACCCGGTCATACGGCCATGTTGGTTCGAGTGATGGTCGAGTCAGGCTATCGGTGGTATCCGGAATATACCGTCGAGGAGCAGTTCCGAGACTTCAACCAGAGCCAGTACCTTTGTACCGTTAGGATATATCCCTCTTATCCTGGAAATGTACTCTAGTGCTCCTTGAGCCATAGTAGTCCGCTACAGCCCGGTTCACCGGAGTCCTGCTAGCCCAACACTACTACTCAGGACACTTGACTGGCCGGCATGTGTTTCACTTCGTTCCTATGTCTGTCCCTTCAAGGAAATGTCACGCGGTTACACCGGAGTCCTGCCTAGCCTGCTACAGTTCGGGTTCCCCGGAGTCCTGTTAGCCCAGTGCTACAGCCTGGATTCACTCGCTGATGACCAACATGCTCGATGTGATTCATGTATGCCTGTCCCCATAGGTTAGGGCCGCTTTGGGTTCACGACAAGCCATGTCGGCCCAGATTCTCTGTCATATGGATGCTAGCGACACTATCATATACGTGAGCCAAAAGGCGCAAACGGTCCCGGGCCATGGTAAGGCGACACCCGTGGGGATACCATGCGTGAGGCCGCAAAGTTATATGAGGTGTTACCGGCTAGATCGATGTGACATGGAATCAGGGTCCTGCCAATTGAACTCAAAACTAGCTTCTTACAATATTTCCTACTTAGTGCTATATCATGCATTGTCACACCTTGTTCCAAAACATGGGTTGCTTGCGAGTACATTCAAACGTACTCACTGGCTTGCCCCTGGCTATTTACTTGGCCAAGCTTGGAAGAACAGGAATAAGATAAAGAGTTCTTTGGTGACGAACATGCGAGCTAGGACGCTTTCCTAGTCAGAATGCGTGTAGGGTTATGGTAGATGACATGGGTTCACGCTATCGTTGAAGATTTCCGCTGTGAGTTTATGAAAACTTGACCATAATGGTCATAATTTGTGTAAGACGGTATGTATGGATGTAAGACTCTTGTTATTCAGCTTCTATGTGTTCAGTGAGCATTGATCTCTAGGATCACTGTACACATGCATTCGGTGATCACGGCTTATGAGTTGGGGTCCCCACAGTAGGATGGCAACCAGATGAAACAAGTTCCCTAGCTTGTCACTGCGAAGATGCGACCTACATGGCGCACGACGTGTTCGAACATGTAGGGTTAAAAATATGCCGTGACCAACATGTGCGAGCCTCTGCCATTACCGCCTCTTGTATTGATGGCAATCCTTATGTCGAACACTGCTGTTGGTGGGAACGACACCTATGGGATCCCTAGGATCCCTTCTACGGTCGGCGGGCGTGGGGTCGTGAGAAGAGCAGGTCTAAGAGCAAGCACATGGACCGTTTACCCAGGTTCGGGCCGCGAGGATGCGTAAAACCCTAGTCCTGCTTTGGTGGATGTATTGAGTGTTCTTGAGCTTTATGAACAAGCTACGGTGGCCGCCCCGTTCCAAAAAGCCAAATCCTTGTCCTGGTCGCCTCGGGCCGCCTTTTATAGGAAGAAGGGGCTTCCATAGTGGCACACAGGAGGTGGAAAGGCCTACAGCGTGCGAGCTTATCGCACGGCATTACGGGACAAAGTGCATTAAATGCGCTATGTAGGTGTCCATTAGCTTTATCGGGGACGGGAACGAGGCCCGTCCTTTCCGTCGCCGCTTCGCCTCGCTTCGACACGCGCCCAGGCTGGAGATGCATGCAGCGCCATGTAGGCAGGCAGGTAGCTGAGGTGGCGTGGTGGTAGGGCCTTTAGGAATATCTGCATGCTGCCACGCAGGTGCTTGCTGAGTTGGCCTGGAAGCTGCATGTTACCACGCAGGTGCCTACCCAGCTGGTTGGGCTGGCAGCTGCGCGCGAATGGTGGTGTAGTCTTGGCTGGTGCGGGCCTCGCAGTGGCCCTGCTGACGCCCTTGGCAAGGGTCTTGCTGGGGGCTCGGCAAGGGTATTGCCGTGGCGTTGCTGTCATCCCCGGCAAGGGTCTTGCCGGGGGTCTTGTGGATTTCGTCGGCTAGGATCCTGCCGAGGGTCGCCGTCTTCTAGTCCTCATCCGAACTCATATATTTATGAGTTTGATGAAGATTTGCATGCCACCACAGAGGCACCTCCCGAGCACTGGTTCCAACGCAGCTGGTTAGGTTGGAGCCGGTGGGCTCAAGGGTGGTTCACTCCACTGGCATCGGGCAAGTTGCCCCAGGAAGGCTCTTGTCAGGGCTGCGGGGGGCCGCCCCGGCAAGGATCTTGCCGAGGGAGTCCACCTCGCCCTCTTGCCCTCCCGTGCTTCCGATCTTGGCGTCGCCTTGGTCGTCTTGTGCCTTGGCTTCTGTCTGGCTTCCCTCCTCTGCCCTGTTAAGTGTGGTCGTGGCGCGTGGCTCTCACTGCCCGTGCACAAGTAAAGGGGTCAAAAGGAGAGCCCCTACTTTTGTACACCGATAGGAGCCCCCGGGCCTGGGCCATACATAAGCGCAATGCGTTATTGGGCTAGTCCTAAAACGGTGTGCGGGCAGGTGGGGCGGATTTTATCGTAGTAATTTCTCGTCCGCTGCGCTTCCCACGACCCGCGTTGAACGCGTGACGTGGTGGGTTGTGCGTGACGTGGGGGTCATGCGTGGGGCGGTTCCCGCACGCATGCGTCACCTCATGGTAAATAGGCGGCCCGCACCTTCCCCATAAAAAAGGAAACGGCCGCGGGCACGCTGCTCATTTACCCTCTGTGTCTTCTCCAATCTCAGATCTCCCATTTCTTCCTTCTTCCACAAGCCCCTGGTCGCCGCCGCTGCACTTTCGCTGCCCTTTTCCTTCCACTGCTCGCAGCCGCCATGGCACCCAAGACTGGCAAGGACAAGGGAGTGGCCAAGAACGCCGGAGGAGCGGAGCCGCCGGAGAAGGAGTCGGCGGCACGGCAGATGGAGCTCGCCTACTTTCCTTCAGCGGTCGACGCGGCCCACCTTCAGGACAACTTCAGGCCGCTGTTGGGGGTGAAGACGGGGGGAGAGACGACGGGGCATCCTGCCACACGCGTCATCCCCGCCAACTGCGGCGAGGCCGCCCCGAATCGGTATCCGTTCTTCGTCGATTACTTCTCCTGCGGCCTTTGCCCCCTTCTCCTACTTCTTCAATGACATCATGCATACCTTCTGCTTCCACCTCCTGGATTTTACCCCAAACGCCGTGGCGTGCATGGCTCTCTTCACCCATCTCTGCGAGGGCTTCGCCGGCGTGCACCCCAACACGGCGCTCTTCCGCCACTACTTATTCCCTTGGATCTAGAAGGGAGGCGCCATCTCCGGTTGTGTCGCCTGGATCCCGAGGTCCAAGGGGACATATACGGAGGGCGCTCAGAAGGAGAGGTGGGAGGAGTGGCGGGGCCGGTGGTGCTGGATTGAAGAGGAGGATCCACAAGAATTCTGCCGGGTTCGCCAGGCGCCGCTGGTTCGCGGCAATGATTGGTGCAGTGTCGATCCCGACGACGCGAAGCTCACGGTCACCACGACCAGGATTCGTCGCCTCACCGAGGCCGGGCTCACCCTTGAGATGATCGGGGCGGATTTCCTGCGCCGCCGAATCGCTCCGCTACATAACAAGGGGAGGGCGGCGTGGCTCTCCACGAATACAACGGACATCACGCAACTCCGCCCCGGCCTCGACCACAACTTCACCATGTTGGCGCACGCCCACTTCTGCCAGCGGGTCTTCCAGCTCGATGTGGACCACGACGGCAGGGCCGAGAGGTACGCCAGGCTGCAAAGGCCGGCAAGGTCGTCAAGGGGCCCTTGTTTTGTTTGCCAGTGGGGGGGGTCCCACCGAGAAACAACTCGCGGCAGACCATCCGGAATTGGGTCGCGCCGCCAGAGGAGCAGGTGCAGGAGTTTTTTGACACCCTAGCAGAGAAGTACATCCGCAAGGAACCACAGCTCGTCCAGGACACCACCCATGCGGAGCTGGACTACATCGCCGCCAGGGCGACAGAGGCTGAGCTCGCCAGGGAGGCTAGCAGCGCCGGCGGCGTGGAGGACAAAGCTACAACGACTACAGAGGAGAAGGAGTTCCCCCAGTGGGCTGAGTCTGCTAGGGAGGCCAGCAGCATCGGCACTGGGGCTCCTCTTATTGAAGATGACGACGACGAGCCGTCCGAGGAGGAGGTTGAGACTGCTGAGCCCCTAGCCGCGGGAAAAGGCGAGTCCTGCTACAGGCCACCTCCGGCGAGCGATGAGCCACCTCCGGCGAGCCGATTCGGCCCGGCAGGGCCATGCCACCCCAGCCAACCTAGGAGACGTCCGCACGCCAAGTGAGGGCCACAGCGGCGAAGAAGTTGGTGAAGGCCATGGTGGCAAAGAAGAAAGCATCTGCTTCTTCTTCGTCCAAGCGTCCCCCAACTCCGCCTGCTTCCCCTCCTCTCGCAGGCGACGACACGGAGGTCTTCTTTGACCTCGGGTCTCTCAGCTCGAGGAGGAAGAGGAAGGCAGCAGAAGAGGAGGAGGAGGACGAGTAAGTGCCGTTTCCTTTCGTCATCTTCAGCTCCACTCATTGTGCTTCTTATGTTGACTTGTTTTCGGCTTGGCAGTGATATGGAGACATTGGCCCAGAGGGTGAAGTGGGCCAGGTCTTCGACGGGCGGCCAGCCCCCGGTGGGCACCTCTAAGGTGCCACTAGTGGTGGTGAGCAGTCCAGATAGCAGCCCTGGGCGCAGCCCCCAGCGTAAGTTCGCCACTCACTCCCCGTCGACGTGTGCCAAGGGCATGACCCTTGGTGCTGACCTTGCCGTGGTCACAGGAGGAGGCCAATAGTAGGAGGAGCCACTAAGGGCTACCCCCAACACCCCTCCTCCGTCAACCACGCCTCCCCGAGGGGCGTCCCCGGCAAGGGCGCCAAGCACCGAGCCCATGCACACGGAGGAGGAGGCAAGCTTGGGCACCGGCGGCCGCACCTCGGCGCCTGATGTTGGCGGAGAGGGGGCCTTTGCTTCCCAGCCCGGCATGGGTAAGCCACTCGCCTTCCATCCCTTCTCTTTTGTTCTTCTTGAATCTTGGTCTGGGCTTCACTTCACCCCCCTTTCGATACCCAGATCCTCTCCTGGTGGACCAGGAGGACCTGGACACCATCATCGAGGTTGTCGCCAAGAACGCCGCAGCGGAGGCCGAGAAGACCGCCGCCGAATAGGCCGCCAAGGTTGCTACCGAAGACGCCGCCAAGGGGCCTGCCGGGGAGCCCGGAAAGGCTCCTGCTGAGGAGGCCGACAAGGGACCTGCCGGGGAGGCCAGTGAGCCCGTTGCCGAGGAGGAAGGGGCTGATGACCAGCCTTCCTTCTCTACTGCCTCTGGCTCTGGTAGGTACCTGAGCATGAGCGACGACCTCTTCGTCCACCTCCCAGGGTCGTCGAGCTCCAGGGCGCCCATCGAGGGAGAGGTTTTCGACGAAGAGGTGCTTGCCGCCGCCGGGCTCGAGGTTGTTGACGAGCCGAGCACCGGTGGTGATGGTTCTCAAGAGGAGCGACCTCTCAAGGCCATGGGTGCCAACTTCCGGAAGCTCCAGGAGCTCCACCGTGCCTGCCTAGTCAAGGCCAAGTCTTGGGCAGAAACGATGGACAAGGCGGAGGCGAACCTCAAGGTATGTGTCGCCGAGAGGCAGACTTGGTTCCGCCAAGCTGGTGAGGAGTTGAAGGTTGCCCAGGGTGAGCTGGCCAAGCGCGAGGTGGAGCTCACCATGAAGAAGGCCGACATTGAGAAGGCCCAGGAGACGGCGGAGACTTGGCCGCCACAGCTGAGGCCGCTCGAGCCCAGCACCTGACCGTGCTGAACTCCCAGGAGGAGGACCTTGCTGTGCGTGAGGAGAAGCTTGCCGCAACGCTCTGCAGAAAGGATGAGGAGGTGGAGAAGCTCGTCATGGAGCGGACCCAGGGGCTAGAGCAGAGGCACAGGGAGGCACTCAATGCCCATGCCCAGGTTCACGCCGACTACATGATGGAGCTAGAGGTGGAGCGGGACGGGCTGAAAAACCAGGTCCTGGCGCTATCCAAGCAGAAGGACACGCTCAACAGTGCTCTGACGGAGGCGCAGGGCGCAGTCCTCAGCAGGGCTGGGGAGCTCTCCGAGGCCAACAACTCCATCAAAGACCTCAGGCTGAAGCTGGAGGGTCTCGAGGGAATGTTATCAGAGAGCAAGGCCCGGGAGGAGACCCTGACCAAGAACCTGGAGACCGAGAAGAGGCTGTGGAAGGACGATGCACTTGCCCACAAGGAGGACGTGGAGGGCGAGAACCGCTGGCTCAATCGCCTCGCCGCCGTTGCCAACAAGGCCACCACGTAGCTAGCTGCCATGGGGATACCAGATGTAAGGTACGCCCCGGAGCCGAACTTGAGCGCCATTTGCAGCCTGGCCCTGTTCTTTGAGAGGGTTGTCGGTGCCTTGGAGCAGCTTCGTGCCAACCGGGCGGCCTCACTGGCCAAGGAGGCCCGATGGCTTTGCCAGGGTGCCATGACCAAGGTTCTCACCAAGATGGCGTACTAGAACCCCAACCTCGACTTCGACGCCGTGCCGGACAGCTTGTCGGCGGGTGTGGACCTCGCGGCGCTCAAGGAGCGTATCAAGCTCATCATCAGCCACATCGGTGAAATCGAGAGGGTGGAGGGCCAGCACCGAGATTAGGCACCCCGTCTCCCACTACCGCTGCAGGTTCATGACCAAGACAATTTTTATCTTTAGTTAGAATTGCCGCAACAATTGATTTAATATAACTCTACAGCACTTTTGGTACAATGCATGTTATCTTCCTGTTCGATCTTCCCTTTGTATGTTTACCCTATGTTAAACAGGTAGGCTTGCCGACACGTAAACCCAGGGCGGCACCTTGAGGACCGATCCCCAATGGCCTACCAGGTGTGCTTGCTGTAGAGTGAACCATCTTACCATTCTCAACGGGGCCGCTCGAACTGTCGAGCTTGACTCGAGTCAGAATCGAAGGCGTTGCCAATTGCGGAAGGCTATCCTGCCACTCTCGACGCGGCCGCTTGAGCTATTGAGCGGACTCGAAACAGAACAAGGGAGTTGCCAATTGCGGAAGGGCCCCTTTGCGTGCAGGCTTTCACACATAGGGCAAGACCTTCGAGGACAATAACCTCATATATAAAAATGAAATTGGTTAAGGTTTCGTATGACTTAGCTTTCCCGTCGCTGCACCGGCCTCCTTCGCGCTTGGAGGCGGCGTCGTTCCCTTGGCATTCTTCTTCTTCGGAAGCCATGGTCACGAGGAACTACTAAGCCGGCCGCTAGACTAGTTTCTCACAACTAAGCCCCCTACCTGGCGCGCCAAAGATGCCGGTGGGAACGACACCAATGGGATCCCTTCTACGGTCGGCGGGCGCGGGGTCGTGAGAAGAGCAGGTCTAAGAGAAAGCACACGGATCGTTACCCAGGTTCGGGCCGTGTGGATGCGTAAAACCCTAGTCCTGCTTTGGTGGATGTATTGAGTGTTCTTGAGCTTTCTGAACTAGCTACGGTGGCCGCCCCGTTCCAAAAAGCCGAATCCTTCTCCTGGTCGCCTCGGGCCTGCTTTTATAGGAAAAAGGGGCTGCCACAGTGGCACACAGGAGGTGGAAAGGCCTACAGTGTGCGAGCTTATCGCACGGCATTACGGGACTAAGCACAATAAATGCGCTATGTAGGTGTCCATTAGCTTTATCAGGGACAGGAACGAGGCCCGTCTTGTCCGTCGTCGCTTCGCCTTGCTTCGACACGCGCCCAGGCTAGCGATGCATGCATCGCCATGTAGGGAGGCAGTCAGCTGAGGTGGCGCGGTGGTAGGGCCTTTAGGAAGATCGGCATGCCACCACGTAGGTGCTTGCTGAGTTGGCCTGGAAGCTGCATGTTGCCATGCAGGTGCCTGCCCAGCTGGTTGGGCTGGTGGCTGCATGCGAACGGCAACGGAGTCTTTGCTGGTGCGGGCCTGGCAGTGGCCCTGCTGACGCCCTCGGCAAGGGTCTTGCCATGGCATTGCTGTCATCCCCGGCAAGGGTCTTGTCGGGGGTCTTGTGGATTTCCTCGGCTAGGATCCTGCCGAGGATCGCCGTCTTCTAGTCATCATCTGAACTCAAATATTTATGAGTATGACGAAGATTTGCATGCCACCACAGAGGCGCCTCCCGAGCCCTGTTTCCAACGCAGCTGGTTATGTTGGAGCCGGTGGGCTCGAGGGTAGTTCACTCCGTTGGCATCGGGCAAGTTGCCCCGGCAAGGCTCTTGCCGGGGCTACGGGGGGCCGCCCTGGCAAGGATCTTGCCGAGGGAGTCCACCTCGCCCTCTTGCCCTCCTGTGCTTTCGGTCTTGGCGTCGCCTTGGTCGTCTGGTGCCTTGGCTTCTCTCCGGCTTCCCTCCTCTCCCTGTTAAGTGTGGTCGTGGCACGTGGCTCTAACTGCCCGTGCACAAGTAAAGAGGTCAAAAGGAGAGCCCCTACTTTTGTACACCGACAACCGTGATGAGGTAGTAATTGTCGTAGCCATGTCGCTTTGTCGGCGGGTCTGCAATTTCTATCTTCTTCAATCTCATGTATGCATCTTCATACGTATTCAAGCCCAGCCAGTCCGGAAGGCCGATCCCAATGGTGGAGAACGGGTCTACGGGAAGGGCCGCACTGCTGTGGATGTTGTGCAAAATGATGGTGGTATCCGGCAGGAGTTATGCAAGCCAATCTTCGTTGGCACCAACCGAGACCTATATATAAGACGGTTAGCAGCAGAGAAATTACGAGATGGAATAACTAAGTACTATATTTGTCATGTACACTACATGATCAAACTCCATGACTGACCTGCTCATCGGACAAAATCCGACTACCTCTCAATGTCGGCAACTATAGCGGAGTCAAAGTACAAACATGGCCAAGGAGTGATGGACCGTTCGATGGTTCCCATAGAATAACCTTCTCCTCGTGGACGCATGGAAGACCAACAAGCATGGCCTTTTCCAAAGCCTGTTTAAGCACCATCATATAAAAGTTGGTGCCGGAAGCACCGAGTCCTGCGGCGGTGAGGACATCGGAGCAGCATGCGATTTCTCCCAAAGGATCGTTGTCCAAGGTCTCCCATCCCCGATGAGGAGGAGAACCGCCTGGCGAATCCATGGGAGCATCGATGAACTGCCTTGGTCTCTCCGGGGGGAGGCGAACTAGCGAGCAGGAGATAAAAGCGTAACCGCAGGGCCTCGTCCCTTCACTAAGGAAGTTATGCGGGCACACATAGTGGTAGTGCCTCGTGCCCCGCGATGGTGAGGCTATTATTTACTATGTAGTACTGTAGCAGTAGTACTACTACTTTCTCAACCAGTAGTGTGATGTACTGTACTTCTATAGTGCACTAGTTTTGAACTCTTGAACCTCAAGGCCAAGGAGCTACAGTTGCAAGTGGACGGTACTACTATTCTCTAGAACCATTGTTGTACTATCAATGCAGGGAAGGTACACCTGCGTAGTGCATACTCTCCGCGCTCTATTCATGTGCGTAGCTAGCCTACTCAGCCGCTCCTCTCGCGCACACACTAGCAACCTATTTATCAGCGACGGTTACGGCAGGGCAGAACATTTGAGTTCTTTGATACACTGAGACTAGGCTTTTCACTTCCATTTGTGGAGCTGTAATGGATCTCCTCGAACTTTGTTAGTTCCTTCTTTATGAATGAGATGAGGCAAAGCTTTTGCCTTCGTTTCAAAACAACAACAAGATCACGTCAAGAGGAATTTCTTTTATAGAGCCGATAATGGAGCGAAGTCCATGCGTGCAATGACACAAGCTACAGAGTAGTAGAGTAGCACTTTACGTACAGAGCCATATTGGACAGTTCCCAATGCCGCACCAGGCTTTTCTGACTCCCCGATCTTAATTAGGAGGCTCTAGTTTAAATATGGTAGCTGATGAGGAAGTTGCAAGAGAGGTGTGGCTAGGGCGAGCACGCAGGCAAGAAATTTTGCATGGTGTGAATTGAATTTAGGAGTACTACTCTAGTACGCGAACCACGAGATGATGGGAGGGAAAACCCATTCACGTGGCTAGGCTATCCAGTGCAACCAGATTGTGGCGCGACACGTCCGTTCGACTTCAAAAGTCAAACTACCAGTGTACAATATTGGCTCCCAACGAGATTACTATTTAAAAAAGGCCGCTGTGCGTTCGGCCGGGATCGAACCCACAAAACGAGCTATATGCTCCCGCGACCACTACTAGTACTCATTGGAGTAGAACGCAACCTAGAATCGCCTTCTGTCGCTAGTACATTGTTCCTTACAAGAAACCACTAATACCAAGAAATGATTACTCTACAAAGTGTCGTTATAGGCACGTTTCAACCCATGTTGCCCCTTAAGTCAACGCCTTCTATTCGACCAGCAAGTTAGGTGTTATGACTTGTGGGACCTACATGTCAGTCTGGCAAAAATCCCCGAGTGATCTACTACCTCCGGCCCATCCACCTAGTCATCCTCGGCCATGGGTCGCTGCTACCGCTGCTGGTAGAAGGCGAGGTCAAAAGCACCGGTAGCGCAGATCCCATCCTGCGGCAGCCCACAGATGCCATCTCCGTCTAGCACTCCGGCTGCTAGCTAGCTAAGATAGTACACACCTTGCTGGATGCATCCAGCTACTTGTTTGCAGGGTTTTCTAGCTAAGTTGGCACGACGGTGCGGCGGCTTGCTCGCACGGCGCTAAAGCCAGCCATCTGGCTCGAGCGAAGGCCAGCGCGGCGTCCGGCGAGTCTGGTGGAGCGGCGACCAGCTCGCTCATCGCCGGGGCCACCGACGAACACGCATAAGAACTGTTTGAAGTAATGTTCAGGAAAAATAATGATTGGAGGATGAAGAACATGATAGAAGGTCAGATGTGGGTCCCTCGTGTGAACGATCAAACAAAAATAATGAACGGACGTGTGGGCTAACCCTGTCATAAATGGGTTTAAACGAACCTAATCGACACTAGATAGTAGTTTTTTGCCGCGGATTAAGAAATTTTGGGTATGTTTTTTGCAATTTTTTATACAATAGTTTCTTCCTAGGTGTCGGTGTCAAAACCGGCAGATCTCGGGTAGGGGGTCCCGAACTGTGCGTCTAGGCGGATGGTAATAGGAGGCAGGGGACACAAAGTTTTACCCATGTTCGGGCCCTCTTGATGGAGGTAAAACCCTATGTCCTGCTTGATTAATATTGATGATATGAGTAGTACAAGAGTAGATCTACCACGAGATCAGAGAGGCTAAACCCTAGAAGCTAGCCTATGGTATGATTGTATGTTGTCCTATGGACCAAAACCCTCCGGTTTATATAGACACCGGAGCGGGCTAGGGTTACACAAGGTCGGTTACAAAGGACGAGATATACATATCCATATTGCCTAGCTTGCCTTCCACGCCAAGTAGAGTCCCATCCGGACACGAGATGAAGTCTTTAATCTTGTATCTTCATAGTCCGGCCAAAGGATATAGTCTTGCTGTCCGGAGACCCCCTAATCCAGGACTACCTCAGTACCCCCGAACCAGGCTTCAATGACGATGAGTCCGGTGCGCAGTGTTGTCTTCGGCAATGCAAGGCGGGTTCTTCTCCAACTTTCAAGTGTTCGTAAGCAGTGTCCGGCTCCATAAATGTTGAACCTCTTGGCTTCTGTGCCCAATAAGGGCTTTCTCCCACGCGTCGAATGAATACGAGGCGCCAGGGTGTTTTTACCTTCACCCCCCTAGCCAGATAAATAAATTGTCTATTAAAGGAATGAGGATTCTTAGATCTGATCCATACCATCCTCCCCCAGCGAGAGTTCATCAGAGCGTGTTTCGGAAAGATCCACTCCAACATGGCCGACCTCTGCAGCTCCTCCTCCCGCCCCCGTAGCCCTAAGCCCAATGATTGGGAGAGGTGTTCAGTCCCGCATAGTCGATTAGTCGAGCTGCAGACTGAGGGATTTCTCCCTCTGGCGTATATGGTGCCCATTCGAGCCGGGCTTGCCACCTACAATGGAGGGGCGCAAGAGGAGAGCTTTCCTTGTCCCTCCATGGGGGAACGGGTCTGCCTTGTTCCTTACTTACTAAGGGGACTCGAATTTCCAATTCATCCGTTCCTCCGCGGGCTCCTGGAGTTCTACGGTCTCCAATTACACAATCTCACCCCTGCCTCCATTCTACATATCGCTAGCTATGTTGCTCTCTGCGAGTTGTTCCTAGGCTGCGAGGCTCACTTCGAGCTATGGAAAAGGCTATTCTGCCTTGTCCCTCGCACACAAAGGGAATCACTTTATCAAGTGGGCGGAGCCGAAATATGGCGCATCGCTGATACCGGATACCTGTCCGGTACCCTGAAGAAGTCGTCTGAAGACTGGCTGTCAGAATGTTTTTATATGGAGGACGTCCCCCCTTCCGACCCTGTTCGGCGGGGTCTTCCTGAGTTCAACAATGCTCCTTTGAAGAAGCGCCGAAGTTGGCGCCCACGGAGCCCCCAGGCGGAAGACAATGGAGAAGTCCTCTATCTGATGAACCGGATCAAAGCACTGGCTCGATCAGGATTGACAATAATCGAAGTTATGTCGATTTGCATAATGCGGGAGTGTAGCTACTTCAATATCGTGGGTACCCCTTGTGGTGTTATAACGGGGCGGATGACGCCCCCCGCTACGGGCATAAGGGTCCGGACAAAGCTGCCGCTCTAGCGAAAATTCTGTCCGAACTGTTCAAGGGTGAGGAAGAGGAGTTCAGCCGCATTAAGCCGCGGGATGGATTCTCCATGTACAATCCTCCAAGCTGGGTAAGTTATATCTCCCTGCCCCCATTTTTCCCGCATTCTTAATCATAAGTATTCACCTTGCCAATTTGCGGCAGGAACTGCGAAAAGCCATAAAGGAGGTCAGCAGCCCTTCTCCACAACCAGAGGACCCTGACCGGGCCCTCGATTCCGGACTTGAAGAAGATCCGGTTATCTCCACGGAACTGATAGACCGACAGTTCTATCAGTTAAGCTGCGACGATGCCCTGGTGGCCATTACGGCCGAATATCCCGGACTGCTCCCTGCATCGCAGGTAAGAAAAATCAAAAAGTCCCAACTCCAAAACAAGGATCCCCTTTTAGGCACTTCACCCACCATATACACATGGCATCTTTTACAGGGAAGGCATTCGGGACGCCCTGCCGAACCCATAGCAACTCGTGAACAAGAGGTACCGAGGCCGGGTAGGCCAAAAAGGAAGGCGGTCAGGACGGATATGCCGGTGCAAAGGTATAGGAAAAACCCCACTCCGTGGTTGTCGTCTTTCTCAAAATGTAATGACGCCCGTGTTTCTTTAACAGAAAGAACGCTCACCGGAATATGTCCGGCGATGCTGCCAATCAAGCTTCCACCAGTCGGGCGCCAAGACCGGACATGGAGGCGGAAGGCGATATGGGGCAGGTGACAGATAATCCCCCTACAGAGGATGCGGATAGATTATCCGCTACAAACTCAGAAGTCGAAAGCGCCATGAATCATAGGCACCGCCGGCCCGTACTCTGCGACGCTTGTTTCTCACCAGAGGTGTTCGACACCTTACACCTTCAATTCTAGAGAGGCGTACCTCCGTACTGCTCAAGTGGTCTAGCCATAGCCACGGATCAGTATGTAAAGGATGTACAGGTGAGTAAATCTGACGATTTATATGTATCAGTAGCCCCTGAGACTTGAAACAGTTAGCAGAACTGATTTAAGGATCATCTTTAATGTGCAGGTTCTTCCAGAGAAGAATACTAGGCTGTCCCAAGAGCTGGAGGAATGCAAGACCCAACTGGGGGCCGCTCTTGCCGCATTGCAGGAACAGAAAAAGCCTCCCGCTAGAAACATTTACTTTAAAGAATGGTGCTTACCATATAGTGTGCGGCGTGTCTGTAGATCTAACAATTGATTTTGCAGATGAGTCCGGAGAAAGTGCTGGGGACCAGCATGTTATGCGACAGCTAGAGGCTGGCAAACGCGTGCTGACTAAGGTTATGCTGGAGAAAAAAATCTCCAAGACGCCAACATTAAGCTGAACGTGGAACTAAAAGACATTCGGGGCCAGCTTGCGGACTCCGAGAAGGAGAATAAGCGGCTTCGGTGCGGCATTTTTAGTAAGTGTTTGAACGAATCCTTTTTGAAGGAGTTCGGCGAAGAAGCTGTCTAACAGCGTTATGTCTGTAGGTATGCTGACGGGTCGTCCCGCGGAGGAAATGCCCGGGTCTGCGGGTGATCTTCTGTCCGAGCTATCACATCTGCACGAACAAGTTCGGCAGGTGATGCAGGGCGTTGCCCAGGCCTTGTGGCCGTCCGTCTCCCTGCCAGAAGGCGTTGCAGAGCTTGCGGAGAAGCTGAAGGGAGCACGGCGGCGCTTCTGTTTATGGAAAATATCAGCCTGCCGACAGGGTGCCAGAGAAGCCTGGGCCATGGTGAAGATGCGGTATACCAAGGCAAACCCAAATCATATGGCCGAGGTCGGACCTATGGGGCCCGACGGAAAAGAGATCCCCGTTAGCTTAGTTTATGTGCAAGTAGAATTAGCCGCAAAGTATTCTCAACAGGATTGTAAGCTGGACTGCCTGTTGGATGGTATAGAGGAGGAATTTAGTCAGTCTGCATGACTATGTAATTAAAGTGACATGTATAATGCCTTCTAGCCGGATTGTAGATCATTTGTCGTTGCGGACCTTTTCGCTTCAAGCTCCGGGCCCGATAGTCCGGAGTGAATCCAAATACCCGCTCAGTTGTATAAAACTGGGGTATGCGTGGAGACCAGGCATAGGTGTCGTTAGTGCTTTATCAGACAAGTGCCCAACTAGTTATGTTATATTACATGGGTAGTAAGAAACATCTTCCAGGGAGAATAGTTCCGTTAAGGGTTCCTTTCCCTGGGTAAGCATTCCCTAAAGTGCATGTCTGGACTGCGATAAGAAACGCAGAAAAAGCATCTGGGGGCAGATATGGACAATAAATAAAAATCATCTTTTGTTCACCGACCGAATATTCCCTTAAGAATGCTAGCTTTCGGCTTCACCCAGTCTGAGGTACACATCCGGCTGACCCGGTAGTAACAATCGCAGAGGTGCTCCCCTTATGCCCTAGCCGAATTAACGGGAACGTAGGGCATAAATACAAGAGCCAGGCAACCCAGCTTGGCCAAAACTTAAGTCATATCGATGCATATAATGGTGAAAAAAGGTACATGCGGAAGTATAACACATGTGTTGGGCGTGAGGCCCAGATAAATAATTTAAGCTTCTGTGAAAGAAGCCCCCAGGTATGAAGAGTGCGACTAGCGCATCTGTAATGTCCAAGTGAGGCACAAGGTGACCCTTGATGGCCTAGAGAAATAATAAGAGAAAGAAAGAAAGGGAAACAAGACAGATGATGTATATGCAGAAAATGGACAAAGGGAGGGGACTAACATAGAGTCCGGTGCTAGGCATAGAATCTTCGGAGCCTGGCCGCGTTCCATGGGTTCGGCTCGAGTCGACTAGTCGATGCATCCCGCAGTCGGTACGCTCCACCGGTCCGAACTTGGTCAATAATGAAGGGATCTTCCCATTTGGGTTCGAGCTTGTTCTTTTTCTTATCCGGCAGGCGTAGAACTAGTTCGCCAACTTTATAAGTTTTGGCCCGTACTTCTCTGCTTTCGTATCTACGAGCCTGTTGCTGATAAAATGCGGAACGGGCTTTGGCTACGTCGCGCTCCTCCTCCAAGGTGTCCAGACTGTCCTGCCGATCGAGCTCGACTTCTCTTTCTTCGTACATGCGCACTCGAGGTGAGTCATGAATTATGTCGCAGGGCAAGACTGCCTCTGCGCCGTACACCATAAAGAATGGTGTATATCCGCTACTACGATTCGGCGTGGTCTGCATCCCCCAGAGTACGGAGTCGAGATCCTCTACCCAGTGCGTGTCAGACTCCGTTAAGGAACGCACTAATCTGGGTTTAATGCCGCTCATTATAAGACCGTTTGCTCGCTTGACTTGACCGTTGGTTTGTGGGTGATAGACTGAAGCATAATCGAGCTTGATGCCCATTTTGCTGCACCAGAGATTTACCTCGTCGGCCGTGAAGTTCGTGCCATTGTCAGTGATGATGTTGTGGGGGACGCCATACCGGTGTACAACCCCGGATATGAAGTCTATCACCGGTCCGGATTCGGATGTTTTAACAGGTTTGGCCTCTATCCATTTGGTGAATTTATCCACCATGACCAGTAAGTATTTTTTCTTGTGGGTTCCCCTTTAAGGGGTCCAACCATGTCAAGCCCCCAGACCGCAAAGGGCCATGTAATGGGGATTGTTTGGAGGGCGGTGGGTGGCATGTGGCTTTGATTTACAAAGAGCTGGTAACCGGCGCAACGTTGGATCAAGTCCTGTGCGTCTGCCAGGGCTGTTGGCCAATAGAATCCTGTGCGGAAGGCCCTTCCCGAGCCACATGGTGAAATTCGAGCCCCTCAAAATGAGCTGAAATTTTTAGGACGGCATTTCGATAGGCCGCCATTTTTGGATCTTTGGCGTCAAAGTCTCCATTTATTTGGGATATTGCGAGGTTTGAATCCCCACGCACCTCCAGGCATTGAATGCCCATGGAGACTGCCATCCGAAGACCATGCAACAGAGCTTCGTATTTGGCTGCATTGTTGGACTCTCTATACAATATTTGCAGTACGTACTGAACGGTATCCCCGGTTGGGGATGTCAGGACGACGCCAGCCCCTAGACCGGCCAGCATTTTAGAACCGTCAAAGTGCATGATCCAGTTGGAGTATGCGCCGTACTCTTTAGGGAGTTCGGCCTCCGTCCATTCGGCGACGAAGTCGGCCAATACTTGTGATTTAATGGCTCGTCGGGGTTTGTATGTTATGTCGAACGGGAGGAGCTCAATGGCCCATTTGGCAATCCGGCCCGTAGCGTCGCGGTTGTTTATAGTATCATTAAGTGGCACTTCCGAGGCTACCGTAATCGAACACTCTTGAAAGTAGTGTCGTAGCTTCCGGGACGCCATGAACACCGCATAGGCTATCTTTTGATAATGTGGGTACCATGATTTGCATGGAGTGAGGACAGTGGATACATAGTATACTGGCTTTTGAAGAGGGAATTTATGTCCGGCAGCTTCTCATTCGACGACGAGCACTGCGCTTACAACTTGATGAGTTGCCGCAATGTACAATTGCATTGGTTCGCCAATGTTTGGCGTGGCCAGGATTGGGTTGGTTGCCTAAATGGCCTTTATTTCTTCCAATCCGGCTGTGGCAGCGTCCGTCCACTCGAAGTGTTCAGTGCGTCGAAGAAGGCGATAAAGGGGTAAAGCTTTTTCTCCTAAGCGGGTGATAAAGCGGCTTAGAGCCGCCATGCATCCAGTTAACTTCTCGATTTGTTTGAGGTCTGTTGGTGTAGCCAACTGTGACAAAGCTCGGATTTGGACGGATTAGCTTTGTTACCTCTACTGGAGACAATGAAACCGAGGAGCTTTCCGGCTGGTACGCCGAAAACGCATTTTTCCGGATTGAGCTTGATGTCGTATGTTCGGAGGTTGTCGAATGTGAGCCTCAAGTCGTCTGTCAAAGAGTCGACGTGTTTGGTTTAACAACCACATCATCTACGTATGCCTCTACTGTTTTGCTGATTTGTTTCTCCAGACATGTTTGAATCATACGCTGATATGTTGCGCCGACGTTCTTGAGCACAAAAGATATTGTGTTAAAACAGAAGGGACCGTATGGTGTGATGAATGCCGTTGCGGCTTGGTCGGACTCCACCATCTTGATTTGGTGGTAATCGGAGTATGCATCAAGGAAACACAATGACTCGTGTCCTGCTGTACCATCAATGATTTGATTGATGCGTGGGAGGGGGAAGGGATCCTTTGGGCAAGCTTTATTGAGGTCTTTGAAATCGACACAAAGGCGCCAAGATTTGTCCTTCTTTGGTACCATCACCAGGTTTGCTAGCCAGTCCGGGTGTTTTATTTCTTTGATGAATCCGGCCTCCAATAACTTGGCTAATTCCTCTCCCATGGCCTGTCTCTTAGGTTCGGAGAAACGTCGAAGAGCTTGCTTGACCGGCTTGAATCCCTTTAGGATATTGAGGCTATGCTCGGCCAGCCTATGTGGGATTCCTAGCATGTCTGAGGGATGCCAGGCGAATGTGTCCCAGTTCTCACGTAGGAACTCTCGTAGTGCGGTGTCCATGGCGGGGCTTAGCTGTGCCCCGATGGAGGCTATTTTTGTAGGGTCCGTTGGGTGGACATGGAATTTGACTATTTCATTCGCTGGTTTAAAAGAGGTGGACTTGGATATCTAGTCGAGTATCACGTCATCCCTGTCCACTGTTGAGCGTAGCATGGTTAATTCCTCGGCCGAGAGGGCTTCGGATAATGCCTCGAGGGCCAATGCGGTTGTTTTGTTTTCGGCGCAGAGTGCTGTGTCCGGATCACTGGCGAGAGTGATGATTCCGTTGGGCCCGGGCATTTTGAGCTTCATGTACCCGTAATGGGGTACGGCTTGGAAGAATGTTAATGCCTCCTGTCCTAAAAGAGCATGATAACCACTGCTAAACGGGGCCACTTGGAATGTAATTTCTTCGGACCTGTAATTATCCGGCATGCCGAATACCACATCTAGTGTGATTTTCCCAGCACAGCGTGCTTCCCGACTGGGGATGATTCCTCTAAAGGTTGTGTTACTTTGCTTAATGCGGTTCCAGTCTATTTCTATCTTTTGAAGAGTTCCTCATAGATGAGGTTTAATCCGCTGCCGCCGTCCATGAGTAATTTGGTGAGTCGAAAGCCGTCGACGATTGGACTGAGGAGCAGTGCGGCTGGTGCTCGGGCTGTTCGGAATTTAGGTTCGTCACTGGCATTGAAGGTAATAGCCGTGTCACTCCATGGATTTATTGCTGCTACATGGCAGATTTCGGCCATGCTGCGGAGTGTTCGCTTGCGTCTATTATTTGATGCGAAGGTCTCAAAGACCGTTAACACTGTATTGTTATCCACGGGATGGTGCTCTGTGGTATTTGGGAGAAGTAGATCCTCACCACTTTTGGCCACCAGCCAGAGTATCCAACATGCTCTAAGGCTGTGCGTTGGTATTGTATCTGTTGTACTATGAATTTTGCAGGGTCCGTTGAGCCATCCTTCCAGTACGGTTCCATACCCTATAGAGGGTTTTTGCTTTTTGGTAGTTGACCCGGGTGTATTGTGATAATGCACCCTTTTGTTTTGGACTGGGTTTGTATTTAGGGCCGGATTATCCCAAAAGTTTATTTCTGTTTTCCAAGCACTTTCCGTCGCCTAGTACTTTCGTACTATGGACGCCAAGTCAGCGAAGCGTGTTATCTCACAGCGATTTATGGCGTTAAGGATTCCCTTGTCCGTGCAATTATAGCAGAAAAATAGGATTGCCTCTTCCTCGCGACAGTCCTTAACCTTGTTCATCGCAAGGAGGAATCTGGCCCAATAGTGATGTACTGTTTCCTTGGGCTCTTTCCTGATGTGGGAAAGATCGCTTATGTTTGGGTGGGTGGGTGGAATTGAATCCGAACCCTCACCTGATATGGGATCTAGGGACCGAGGAATTTCCAATTTGGGAAGTTCCGGTTCCGGGGTGTGAACTGATAATCCTGGCCCGCTGCCTGACTCTAAGTTCAGGGATTGGATGTTGTCCTCCCGCGAATGGGCGTCCGGCTCAGAGAGCTCGGGAATCCGGACATAGTTGGTCCTCAAGATGGAGCAAAGGTCACCGCATTGTTCCTCCACCACTGCAATATGATGGGTGACCGCTGGAGAGTTAATCTCCCTTTGATCGGGTTTAAGCCCAATCTGATCATAGTCCGTAGCGACTCCCAAGGCGGCGATGCTATCTAAGAGCTCGTTTAAGGAGGCGGGCTCCATTGGATCCATCTGTTCGGTGAGTACCGATTTGACATGGAGGCTATTTTCGATGACCCGAGAAGTCATCATCGGCGCGGCGGCTGAACAGGCGGTCATGATGAAACCGCCTAGCCGGAGAGTTTGGCCGATAGCCAAAGCTCCCCCGACAGTAGTACCGTCTTTAAAGACGAGACGAGACATCCTTCCTTCTGGCGATGACACAGAGGAACTCTCAATGAAAGCACCAATGTCGGTGTCAAAACCGGCAGATCTCGGGTAGGGGGTCCCGAACTGTGCATCTAGGCGGATGGTAACAGGAGGCAGGGGACACGAAGTTTTACCCAGGTTCGGGCCCTCTTGATGGAGGTAAAACCCTACGCCCTGATTGATTAATATTGATGATATGAGTAGTACAAGAGTAGATCTACCACGAGATCAGAGAGGCTAAACCCTAGAAGCTAGCCTATGGTATGATTGTATGTTGTCCTACGGACCAAAACCCTCCGGTTTATATAGACACCGGAGAGGGCTAGGGTTACACAAGGTCGGTTACAAAGGACGAGATATAGATATCCTTGTTGCCTAGCTTTCCTTCCACGCCAAGTAGAGTCCCATCCGGACACGAGACGAAGTCTTTAATCTTGTATCTTCATAGTCCGGCCAAAGGATATAGTCCGGCTGTCTGGAGACCCCCTAATCCAGGACTCCCTCACTAGGGCTGATTGAAAGTGGTAATTTTTTTAAATACTCTACATACTATAAGTAGGAGTGAAAGTTAAGCTTTGGAAGCCAATAAGCACAACTAGTTACATAATGCCTATGTGTACATAATTCAAACTAAATATCAACCATGAGTGACTAATATCTTGATGGAAAACTCGAAACTACGGAAATACTATCATTTTTCCATGGTTGGAAATACTATCAATGTTCACGTGTGTTGCAACAGATCATAATTAGAATAATACTTATTCAAACTTGATGGAAAACACTCTAATTTTGATATGCATATATCACTAGAAATATATTATGTTTCAATCAGAATATATTCCTTGGGCTGTTTTGGTGAGGTGAGGGAGGGATGTGGTTCGTTTTAAGATACTAATTAAGGTTTTTTTTGCAAATTGGTAGAGAAGTGGGATGTTGTTGAGAAAAGGAAACAACTTACCTCATAGTCGTTAGATGTAGATCTAATGGTCAGAAATGACGGAGGGCAGGCACACCATCATCACCAACTAAATCTTCTGTAGGAGTACTAGCAAGATGCTCGTGCATTGCACGGAACATCAAGATGCATTTTTTAGAAAACACCTGTTCTGATTGACCCATGCGGGAGTAATCCCATGTGTAAAAACTAATGATATCTCGAGAAAGATGAGAGATAAGGTGAGGAGGAGTGGGGAGTGGTGGTGATTGGTGGTCGGACTGAGTGGAGGCATGGGGATGGACGACGCCGGCAGCGACCACCATGACAGTTTGTTCCAGAGGCTTCCTTTTTTAATTTCTCAAGAATGAGGTTGTGGGAGATAAGGATTAATGAGGGAAGGCCTTTTCTGCAAATGTGGAGAGAGGTGCAGGTATCTTTTAGTTTAATTTCTATCGGCCAGATATATATCGGATGGTCTATATTGCAAGATGGCAGGCATACCATCATCACCAACTCGGTTTTTTATAAGATAGGAGATATAAATATGGAGATACAAATGTATTATCGATACTTGTTTCCATTAACTTGGATCTACATTCTATTCAAAGGCTGAGCATGTGGGGCCTTAGCACGATGACTTCTCGACTGTGTAAAGCAAAGGTTTTCCCATCACCGATAAGGAGGGGGTGACGGCGGTGCACTTTCGGTTTGCTCTAGGCCTAGTAGTCATATACTAGGTCATCTACACACATGTAGATTTATTCCTTTTCACGTCTCGTGTTCGCCGTACTACCACGACTGTTGATGAATAGACGGTAAGTTATTCACAGGAAAACCATTGTTGAGCATGTGTGTGAGAGAGACAGACAACGTGCATGTGTGATACGTGTAGAGACTGAGGCAATGATAAGAGATTCTTTGTGTCTCTATGTGTGGAGGATAGAGAGAGAGAGATACATGTGCATGGGGTTTTGTATTGTGTAACGTGGACACACATAGACATAATCAGAGAGTGAGTGGGTGAGATACACATGCGGACATGGGGAGAGATGTGTGAGTTAGAGAGATGGAGAATTTTTGTGTGCATGTGAGCTAGAGATAGGGGATATATACATACCTAGCTAGAGCTGGAGAGAATATGCAAGGCTGTGTGTCTTAAAGGAAGGATCCAGATAAATGGGTGTTTGTGCGTGTCTGTCTGTGTTTGTGCGGGTGTCTGTGTGTATGTGGAGAAGAGAGACCACTAATGATGTAAACCTAGTAGGTAAGGGGAATGGTGTGACATGTGTGTCAAAGAGAGACAATGGCATGTGTAGTAGCGGGATAGCATGGGTGCCGGCGGGGAGCAGATTATTTGGAAGAGACATCGAGTGTGTGTGGGAGAGGGGTGTGAGAGCGAGGGAGAGAGCTAGCGACGGTGAGAGAAAGAGAGAGAGAGGAAGAGAGGGGGAGAGAGAGGTGTCATTTGTTTGCGTAAGTGGCGTGTATATAGGGAGGCAAGGTTGATGTTGTTCGAAAGTGGCCTATGTACGGAGACGCAAGGGAAGCGAGTCATCGTGTGTGTGATAGAGACTTCACGAGAGATCTAGAATAGATAGTGTAGAGAACAACATGCGAGATTGAGAACGATGGTACGTTAGGGAGCTATGGAAAGAGTCACGACATATATGTATATAGGGAAGGAGCTAGGGTGGGTCCGCATGTGGGAGAGATAGAAAGAGGAGAGTGGTGCACAAGGAGACAAAGGGTGATTGTTTGCAGTGGGGGTGGTGAGTGAGGTGAGTGTCCGAGAGCCACATATCTAAGGAGATAGACATTTGGGGGCGACATTATGTGTGTAGGGGAAAGATACACTCTATATAGTGCGTGTGCTTGGGAAAGAGATATGCCGGGAGACCTAGAGAGTGGGGGAAGAGATGTGTGCATGCCCGAGAGACAAAGTGATAGAGACTTATATTGGGGTCCGGACTTTAGAAGAGAGGGGGTGTTAATGTGCTCCTATGTTCGTGTCTGGGGAGAGGATGACTTGTGGGTGGGGCGGGGATGGGGTGGGTGGCTTCAGATAAAGAGTGAGGTGTCTATATTTGAGAAACTTTAGCGTAACTGAGATATATATGGTCAATAGTGTGTGCACTCATGGTTGATCAATTTGTTTCTTAGTTTGGACTATGAGATAATGATACTTTTGAACATGCGTGATATACTTTGAAGTACCAGACCTACAAACCTAAGATTGGAATTTTGGAATTCGACTCCATTATTAGCTTTTGTAATTCATTTAAACGGAGGTACACTTTTAAGCCGGGATTTCGTGATTTCAAATTCATATATCAAACCTAGAGATATACACATACGTGCATTTTCAGTCCTTATAATCATCCACTTTATTCATACACATACACATTTTTGTTTTTGTCATCATATTTATGATAAACACATTTGGAACTTCATTTTAATTGGACCATATGATGGTATTTGCTTCCACTAGCTCAATGATCCATATTTGAATTGAATGGACAATCTAAGTTTCGAGTTGGAGACATTGATTTTCGAAACTTGCACTTTTTGCGTGCAAAACAAATAAATTCTCGGCCATGATATCATAATCGACCGTACAAGAGCAAAACACTTAATTTCAGGCACCAAAAGCTTTCAAACTTCCCGCTCACGTCGAAATATCTGGCGCCCAAAAGTTTAGCCCTCCGATATTCCTGTTTTACCCCTGCCACATGAACGAAAAAGGGCTGCTTTGGTAAATCCATTGTTTTCCCGTCTTTGCTCCCAACATTCTTCCCCAGAGCCCCTCCCCTTCCCCTCCCCGCCCCCAACCACGCCAAGCCGCCAAATCTAGTCGGCCGCTGCAGCAGTGGACCTCACACCCTGCCGGATCTACCTTTCACACCTTGGAACCCCCAACTACCTACTGGCCACTCACCGGAGTCGCTTCAGCGACTGGCTTGTCCACCACTCCAGATCTCCTTGGCCGCCATCATGGTCCACCACACTGGATCTGTTTCACCGGCGCCCTCATCCACCACAGTGTAGGCCCCTCACCGACTCCCTCATCCGCCCCATCGCCGGCCCTTCATACAAGCCCTCGTCCGCCGCAATAGATCCTCCTCACCGAAAGCACTGTCCACCGGCTTCGTCGACTCCTTTGTCCATTGCACCGGACCCGCTCCACGGACGCCATATTCAATTCCGCCGGCCCTGCTTTACTGACGCCACAACCTCATCAGGTTATTTCAATTGGTACTCCTTCGATTTTTCTCTTCTTTATCGTGGAACTGTTCACTTACCATAGATGACCTTTCTTGTATGTCGACAGGCGCCGCAACCGAAGCACCAGAGCCACTTCAGCAACGGCGACACCCGGCCCTAACTCAACCGCAACACGAGCACCAACGATGATCCTTGGCTATCAAGTATGACAACGATACCCATACGCCGTCGAGAATCAGGTACAATTATCCAACGGCCGACGCGTATGTTCACTTTCTTAGCATAAGCACCGCACCTTTTAATTTCTTCAGGGCATCATTGAATTTTTCATGAGACACGTTATTCTGCTTGCACCTGTAGGGCCATACTTCTGGCAGTGAACATGTTACATGTGCTAAATTACAAACCAGTGCACATATAGTTACAATGCTTTTGCTTTGTCATAAGTATTACTGTACTTCCTAGAAATTAGTGCCTACTATTTTACTTCTTGCATGCTATATTTATGATAATGGTGTTTTTCTGATGCCACCTATTAGTTCCATCAGATTGCTTCATGTTCTCTATGCTTAATTACACATCAACAAACTAGCATGTGGTTCCACTGCTTTTTGTTTGTTTCACCCTACACTTTCTGATGCTAGCTATTACATCACTGCTCCGAGCCTCTGTTCATTACTTTTTTGTACGTTCTTGATCTTCCCAAGTTGCATGACTAATTTGATGCTTCTATTAATTATGGAGCTGAAAACCCCATCAGGCAAAATATGTGTTCTTTTGGGGATGGCACCTCGAACAAGCATAAAAATAGAGTGAAACACATATTTTTTCGTGTAAGCACACACCCTTCTTTAGTTAGTTTAGATCAACCATTGGTGATCAATTCGAACCAGTGCATGCGATTAAAATTAATTTTACCTAAATAGAGGGTGCAGAATAAACTACAACAACTAGATTTGCAAGCACGGGATGTTGACAATATCTTCAAAGAACATTGCAACAGCAGCGAGGCTTCATGGCAACATATGGTAAGCCAATGTGTTTTAGTACATGTGAAATGTAATGCATGTGAGCTGCTTTCTTGGCTTGTGCCCTCAACCTGTAATATTACAGAATTACAAATAGTTCAGTTTTCTGCTTTGCTAATTGCTTGATTCGGATTTTTGTTTGTTACTTGTTAGGATATACCCGAGTTGGCCAATATGTCAGTAGTGCCTGCTGTACTATCGTAAAGAAATGCATGCTTAGTTCATTTGACTCCTTAACTTTTCCTATGAATATCATCACAAGACTGCCTTCGTAGTTTATATGAGGCGACACTGTTAACTGCTTTCTCAGATTATTTCAACTGCTTAGATGCCTTGGCAACTTAAATATAGCGGTGGTACACTGCCTTTCAACTAGGGATGTCAATTGGGTCCCGTTTAATCCCGATTGAAGTCCACTAATGGTATGATAGTTCAAAAGAGTTTTTGTTTTTTGAGGAAAATGAACTAGCAAGCTAGCAAAAACTACCTAGATGGGACTTGTGGATGCCGTTTATTTGCCACTTACATTCCTAGTTTCATCTTACCATTTTAATTTCTTTTTGGCTGATGCTACTTCGAACCATTTAAATATAGCTTGCCATGCTCGGCAATAATTCGTATGTTGTTTGCCATGTAGGCTTACTGCCTGGATCATGCGATAACTATCTCTTACTTATGTCCAGCGGAAACCTTTCAGGATGCCGTTCACACTAGGACACAATGTACAACCCAAAATCTATTTGTGGAAGCAGTGTGCCATCCATGTTACCAGATGGTAGCGGTTCAGAGGCAACACCGCTGGAGAGTAGTCTAGGCACATATATTATAGTTCTCGAGGCTCTACTCGAGGCCGAAATAGATGGTGTGGCTGCCATGAATGAGTTAATCTTGATCTTGAGGCTGGAAATTATGCATTAGCTGCATGCTTTATGCAAGCAACCCAAGAATTGAAGGAAGTAAAAATGTTGCATTTGAAGACAGAGGAGGTCCTGTTGTTTCTGCTATCTAAAGCCCATGGTAATCCCAGTTCTTATTTACATACCAGTTGGAATTGTCAATTGATTAGTATACTTGCATGTTGTGTCATGTGTCTGAATGTATTATGTTGTAAGACCCCCTATGTTGTCCATGTGTTGTAATGATCTGAATTTTTTAGGCGAGGTAATCCTCAGTACTTGTATGATTGACATAAGTTGAACTGTTTTTCGTGTGAGCATATTGTACTGGATGAAATAACTGTTTGACTCAAAGTGCATCCAACCTACTGAATTCGAAGATCACGACATTTCTAAATCATATTCATATATAATGGTGGAATAAATCTTTGTCATGGTTTTCAATAAATAAATAACATAACATAAAATGATGTATGGATATTCGTACAAATTGGATTTGAATTTAGTTGCCAGGGGCCATGGTAAACGAGAATGCTAATTCTCCCAAATTTTGAATGAAGCGGCAAAACACCCACTATCATTTGTCAGCTGCCCGAAGCAAGTGTTTGCGAGATGGAAATTATTGTCTACCCCTGACACTTCACATCCTAATCGACCTGATTTCCACTGTTGTCGATAGGGGTAGACTAGTAACTTCAATCAGACGTGACACGATCACCTCTGAGCCCATTCAGACAAGGTGGGCACCAAACGTGGGCGGCAAAACACATTTGATTCAAGCTCATCCGAAAGACCTCAGTCTGTCCCTCCATTACCCCATTCATACACAGTGGGCGGCAAAACAAACTCTCCTCGTCCGAAATTGATGGAGGAAAATATTTTAAATAGGGGGAGATGTGTAACTTCCCTCAAATGTGACACAACCGCCCTACCTGTCAGCCCCGTTCATACACCGTGCGCACCAAAACACCCTCTCCTCGCCCGAAATCGCTACCGGAAAATATTGGGGAGATGCGATATTACCTTCCTATCCCCAACCAACGAGATGTCCGAATATTTTAAACGCGGGATAAGTTCGTAACTTTCCCACATTTCGAAAAAACGTGTCCCAAAGTTTGCGATCCCCTCCCCCTCCATTTCCCCATTCATACACCGTCGGCACCACAACAACCTCCCCACTCCGGCCAGCCTCCTCCGTCCGCCACCCCATCCTCCACCATGCCGAAGCCGCTACCCCTACCCCGTCGTCCACTAAAAGAGATGGATGTCTCTCATCCACGGTGCTGGACCAGGAACCTTTCATCACGTCCTCTCGCATCATCAGCGCCATCGTCCACCTTGTCATTGCCGCTCCTATGACCGCCTCGTCCATGGCAACATGACTTATCCCTCGACCCGACCGTCTGTCGTCTAAAGTCTTCTTCCGCGTCACCGACAACCATCGCACCCACAGCACCCTCAATGTATCAGCAGGGCCTGCACAGCATCGCAAGAGAGGTGGTACTCTTTCATATCTGCTTAAGTTATTGACCTCACCCGGAAAATAGATCGTAACTTGTTTACTGTACTTTTCTTGTTCGTACCAAATCGTAGTGGTAGTTGAAAGCAATCATTGGTTGCGGAGTAGCCTTTGTCCGGTTTGCACCATTAGATCTGCCATGGCATGGTCACTATACTCGTAAAGCTTATGGTTTCCCCCTTTATATTCACTACCATCATCATAGGTGCTTCGCATCGTGCTAGCACTGCTCCTTAAGACCTCAACCCAGCAAGCGAAACAACATGCCACTCATAATTCCAAAGCTTAGTTGTTGAAATACGAATCTGATATGATGCTCATATTACTAAAACAGAGAATCTTTAATTGGTCAGCTAATGTTCCTACATTTGTTTCAAAAAGCATGTGCGCCACATATAGAGAAATAACAGGGATTTGAATTATATTATCTGACTAGCAGGATGCCCGTGCTTTTGTATGAGTAGTTTATCTTGTGGGAGAAAAGGAGAAAAGGATGAAAGAGGGAAGCCTTATTTGCAAATGTGGAGAGGGGTGTGGGTATGTTTTTACAAAATTGTCGTAGTTTCCTTCCTATCCGTCAGATATAAATCGGATGGCCTATATTGCAGGATGGCAGGCATACCATCAACACCAACTCTGTTTTCTAGAAGAGTAGAGAAAAAAACAGAGAAATATTCTTGCTATTTATTATCATGTTCTTCTTAATAAGTATATTACTTCCTCCATTCCTAAACTGCCTTGGGTGCATGCGTGTGTTGTCGTGGCGTGCGTTTATACCGGCTGTTGTTCATCGTTGCTTTATCTATAAAGCGGGGCGAAAGCCTTTTTCGGTAAAACATAAGTCTTTTTAGATATTCCAATAAGAACTAGATACGAATATATATATAGACATATTATGGAGTGTAAGTTCACTCATTTTGCTCTATATGTAGTCCGCATTCGAATCTCTAAGAGATTTATATTTAAGAACAGAGGGACTAGTACAGTATGTTCCTTGTTGGGATGTGGAGGAGGGACATTTGCAGTCGACAGGTCTATTAGGTCGCTTGAGATGGATGCTTTCAACGATTCTAGATGGTGTCTGTGTACAAAAGTAGGGGCCTTTCTGTACCCCTTTACTTGTGCACGGGCGATCGTAGCCACGCCTATGGCCATGCTTGGAGGGGTAGAGGAAGGAAAGATACGAGACTGCCAAGGCAGTACTCAAGCCAGAGGCGCGTGGAGAAAAAGGCAAGGTAGACTTCCCCAGGCAAGGCCCTTGCCGGGGCGGGCTACATAGCGCCGACAAGAGCCTTGCCGGGGCAACTTGTCCAATAACAGCAAGGCCTCCACCATTGAGCCTGAGAGTTTTGACACCATCGATAACATCAAGACCAAGGCTCGGGGGCGCCTGTGTGGTGGCATGCAGTCTTGGTGAAGCACCAAAGGCCCGCAAGCCTAGATGAGAACCAGAAGACGAAAACGCCCGGCAAGATCCTTGATGGGGCCCCCAGCAAGATCCTTGCCGGGCATGGCCACAAGGCCTCGGCAAGACCCTTGCCAGGGGCATCTGTGGGGCCACAGCTGGGCCCGCACCCACCAATGTTTCGTTGCCCCACGACCATGCCGACGAGGCAACCAGCCCGCCAACTAGGCAAGTGTCTACGTGGCAGCATGCAGCTTCTGGGCCAACTAGTCAAGCACCTGCGTGGTGGCATGCAAATCTTCGTGAAGACCCCGTCACCGCACCAGCACAGCAGCCAGCCAGCCAGCATGGCGCTGCATGCCTCGTAAGCTTGGACGCGTGTCGAAGCTAGGCGAGGCAGAGACGGACGGGACGAGCTTCATTATCGTCCCCGATACAGCAAGAGGGCACGTCGGCAATCCATTAAATGCGTTTGTCCTATGGTGCCAGGTGATAAACTTGTACACTGTAGATACTCTCCACCTCCTGTGTGCCACTGTGGCGACCCCTTTGACATATACAAAAGGAGGCCCGAGGCGTACTGTGGAAGGATTCAGACTTTTTTGGACTGGGCATGCACCGCAGCTAGTTCAAGAACTAAAGAACACGAAATATACACAAACAAGCAGGACTAGGGTTTTACGCATCATTTGCGGCCTGAATCTAGGTAAAAATCCCCCCACGCTGATCTTTTAGACCTGCTCTTTGCGCAGCTCCGCGCCCCGCCAATCGTAGAAAGGGGTTCCTCGGAATCCCATACGTGTCGTTTCCCCCGACATATATGGCGCGCCAGGTAGGGGGGCTGAAGCTGTGAAAATGTGGTCTGAAAGTTAGCGCATGGACTTCACCATCGCGATGGCCCCCAAGAAGAAGGCAATCATAGTGATCAGTTCGTCTGGAGCCGAACCGCCTATACCAGCACGGGCGGGCGACGGGGCGGCCGCGGATGGTGGCAGAGGCATGGCCTGTGAGCATCCACGACACTCTAGCAATCGGAGCCAGGCGAGCGGCGTCGTTCGTGCCCAAGACGACGAGCCACACGCCGTTGGGTCCAGAGGCGGGGCCGTGCTGCGCACAGGCAGTGCGGCGACCTCCAGGATGCCCTAGTCGGTGACCGCACCGCGGCCTTCCCAGGTCAGGCATGACGAGCAACGCCGCGACATCGGTTCCCCCAAGCGCCGTCGCGGGAAGAGCCCTTTGCGTCACTATCAAGATGCACCGGGCCAGCATGCGCGCTCAGACGCTGGCAGAAATGGCGTGCGGCCGCGAGACCGTGACAGAGCTCCTTCTAACGTGGTTAGAAGTCGGAGCACATCACGGTCCACGCAGCTTTCGCCGCCACCCACGCCAGCAGAAGCGTTGGCGCGCGTGCAACTGCTCCTCAACTTCCCTCCTGCTGTGGAGAAGCTCGATGAGTGGAGAGCCACAATTCGGAGCCTCGTCAGCTTCGCCAATAAAGGTGAACCACGACCAGCGAGACCCTCGTGCGGGCACTCTATCGAGCTAGTGTGCGCCAGTGGTGGAAGGACTGGAGACGCTGCGACCACGGTGCACTCTCCTTCCCCACGCCAGCAACAGCAGCCGCCGGCTCGTCAGGCCGACGCCCGCGACAACGTTTCCACAGCATCGTCTGACTCGCGAGCCCGCTGCAACCAATGTCAAGTTCCTCGGGAGCGAGCTCAGGAAGATGCTCAAACCACTATTGAGAGGCGGCAGGAAGCGCACCATCAGTCCGATAGGCGTGCGGGGCCCACTATGGACTGCCCAGCGCTGGGGGGCTCTGGTGATCTACCTTACAAGGCGGGTTGTCCAGCCTTTACCCGTGAGTTGCGGCAGTTCTAGTGGCCCACTCACCGCACATTCAAGCCTAAGGTCAAAGAAATGTACAATGGCAAGACTCACCCATCAGAGTTCGTCAGCTTCTACACTATCACGATGCAAGCCACCGGGGCTCGCGACGACAAGGTTCTTGCCAACTACTTCCTGTTGGCACTTAAGCCCAACATCATGTCATGGTTGATGCACCTGCCAGTGGATTCCACTTCCTCTTGGTTGGATCTGTGCCACGAGTTTGTTGGCGCCTTTACCGGAGGCCACCAAGCTCCTGGGCAGGCAAGTGATTTGCATGTCATCACCTAGAAGGACGGCGAAACCCTGTGCAAGTACATACAAAGGTTCAGCCATGTGCAGTACAACATCCCAGATGTTCATCCCGCTGCTATCATCAATGCATTCCATCAGAATGTGTGCAACCGCAAGATGCGTGAGGAGCTGGATATGAACAAGGTTAAGGATGTAGCCGAGCTTTATGTTCTGGCCGATAGATGTGCTCGTGCTGAAGAAGGAAGGAAGTACCCCGGTGAAGATGCTGGTGCAGAAACCGATTCCACAGACGAAGACGCCATCGCCCCGGCAAAGAAGGGCCAACGTCGCAATAGGAAGAGTAAAGGCAAGACCGTGCTTGCCGTGGAGGGATCTGGCGACCCCAGCGCCGCCAAGAAGGCCAAGGCCGACGACCCCGGCAAGGAAGTTGCTGGGTGCGCCGCCTGCCGGGCCTTGGCAGTTGCCGACAAGCCAGGAGGCTCCGACAAGCAGTACTGCAAGATCCATCGCACCAAGGGCCACGACCTCCAGAATTGCTCACAGGTTGAGCTGCTTGCAAAGAAGCAGAAAGCTGAGTATGAGAGGCGTGATAAGGAGAAGGTCCGGGATGGTGCTGAGGCGTCTGACAAGAAGCATGGAAGCCGAGGAGGTCACTGCGACAAAGACAATCAACAAGAGAGGCCCTATCGGGGCCGTGACAAGAAGGAGGGAGAGGATGATCATGATGAGGATGACGAATCCGGGGAGCACGAGTTCAAGAAAGCTACGGAGATTTTTGGGGATATTACTGCTGGACGTAAACCGGCCAGGAGTAGCCAGATTAACTCGAAGAAGATCAGAAGCCCATGAAGACGTAAGGATGGTGGCGCTTTACGAAGACCCAAGGCCCAAAGGCGAGTTAAAGCATGTAGATGTAAACCGACTTTCTCATGTAACATGCATTGTAAGATAGGAAGGATAGAGACCAAGCCGGACATGTTTATGATCCGGCCTCGGGACTCTGTAAACCGACGGGCGTTAACCTGCGTATATAAAGGGATGACCCGGCAGTGGTTTGAGACAACCCACAACAACTCGATTCGCTCCCTGGTCATCGAAACCCCAACTATACCAAACACAACTAGACGTAGGCTTTTACCGTCATCGAAGGGGCCGAACTAGTATAAAAACCCTCGTGTCCCTTTTCCGGTTTAACCCCTTTAAGCTAACCCGTAGCGATGGCTCCACGACTAAGTCCTTTCACGAGGACAGCTGCCGTGACAAAACCATGACAGTTGGCGCCCACCGTGGGGCTGTCGCACGACGGTTTCGAGTTCTTGAAGGGCAGCTTCGAAGGACTCAAGGGATACGTTGTGGGCCGGATGATGAAGAGTCGTCGCGGCAAGCTCTACATCGACGACGCGGGATGGGGTCCCGAGGCCGGTTCAATTGAATACAGGTACCGGGTCCCCTTTGGCGGAACTCACGTCTTCATCGGCAAGATCGGTGAACTGGGCCCTGAGCCGGACACCTGCACCGACATCATCGTGACGGCTCAGTGTGCAAGCCCTACCCCGGTTCAGCCCGCACCAAGGCATGTTTTCATAGGTGTCATCCATGGAGTGGAATATGAGGATGGACCGGCATCTGATCGGAAGCCGTTGTCCGTTCTGATGATGAGTCTTAAACCGGAGAGACCGAGTCGCTATATCAGCTGCAGGAAGGCCGGATTAGTGGGAGTTCCGATGGCAACAGTATTCCGGACCCCCTCGATTTGCCAAGCCGGGTCGCGGTCCTCATGGCCGGTACACAACCAGCGCAACACTCTTCTACCGCCGTGGCAATGTTCTCCGATTCAGCAACAGCAACGCCAGCAGGAGCAGGGGGCTCTGCGCCGCCTCCGGCTCAGGTTTTGTCTAATTTGTTCGACGCTTTGGCAACATTGATGGCCGCAGAAGTGGACACTGCAACCCGGGAGCAGCACAATGCGGAGACTTCAAAGGTGAAGGATCAGATAACTCAGGCTAAAGCGAACATGGCAGTAGAGAATGCCAGGATGGCTACAGAACGGGCCGAGTTGGAAGCTCAGGCCTACCAGCTTAGGTTGGACCAGAGTGCCTCAGATGAGGTCATGAGGAGGAGATACCGGCCGCACCTCCCGCCGGGTTATGAGCCAAGAAATCTCTTCAACACGCCAGGAGCCGGAACCAGTAACCAGCCAGTGGTAAACCGGACGGAGGCGTCAGGAACAGGAGCGCCGGTTCAGCCATGTACGATGAACCCGCCTCGTTAGAACAACGTTGTGCCGCGGTATGTTCCGACGCCCCTGGGGCATTACTCCAACCCGTTTGATAACATTGTGGCCGCCGCTTCACGATTGGCAGCCCTCCCAACTGACGGCGAGTCACCAGTGGCGATTGAGGCACGACGGGCCAGAGAGCTCCTTCAAACAGCTTTAAACCAGTAGCAGGCTTATTCGCATAGCCGCGAGAGGATTCATTCCACCCCCCCGTTCGAGTCGGAGCTACAGCAGGCACGTTGAGGATGAACCGGCCGTATCAAGCAGTGCACATCACCGTAACTCACCACAAGGGCACAACCCGGCAGGTGGTGGTGCTAATGCGCAGGATGTGGTGGATCATGGTTGTGCACGTCGAGAAGCCGAGTTAGCAGCTCTGCACGCCGCTCGTCAACCTACTCCGGTTCGCCCTACCACCTCAGTGGAGCCAGGCTTGGTCTTCAATTCTTTAGGGGTGCCGTGTCTTGCCCCCGCTTTGCGTAATGTACGACTACCCAAGGATTTTAAAGGCCCTCGTAGGGTGCCCAATTACACCGCCGATTTACAACCGGAGTCATGGGTGGAGAGTTATGAGATGGCGATGGAGATGCTGGACGTCGATGAAGCGGTGTGTGCTAAATACTTCACCATGATGTTGGAGGGGACAGCTCGAATTTGGTTAAAAAGCTTACCAGCTAACTTTGTCGGGTCATGGGCTGAGCTAAAACACTGGTTTATCCAGAATTTAAAGATACAAGCAGCCTATGTCAATTGTGGACCTAGCCGCTTGTGTTCAAGAAGAGGGGGAGTCTACGACGCATTGGGTGAAGCGAGTCTCAGCTATTTTGCATTCATCAGACCGCATTAATGTAGATACAACAGTTTTAACGTTGGAGGGCAACTGCCGGTTTATGCCATTAAAACTAAAGCTAGGAAGGCTCAAGCGTCACTGCAACGATATGTCAACCCTTATGGCTGCTTTGGTGAAATATGCCGATTCAGATAGTACCAAAGACCCTGAGTCTGAGGATGACAAACCGGGGAAAGGGAAAAAGAACGACACTACCAAGGGGCAGCAGCACAATCCGGAAGGTCATGGGAATAATGGAAAGCGCAAGGCAGACAATAGCTTGGACTTTGTGGCTAACACCAATGCTTAGGACAACGGTCAGCGTTGTAAGGGTAAACAACCCAGAGGGGCGGAGGGTCAGGCCCCAATCTGGAGCGCCTGTTAAATCAACCTTGTGCAAAGCACATATCGAAGGAAAGGCCAGCTTCACATCTTTGGAAGGATTGCTTCATTATGCGGGAGTTCAAGAATTCCTATATGTTTCAATATGACAATGTCCTGCCCGGCGGTTCAGGAGGCGGTTTTCATGGGCCGGGTTATGGAGGTGGTAGCTTCGATTCAGGATTCCAAGGCAATCAAACTAGACATGGCCATCAAGGGAACCAGGGTAATCAAGAAGGTTATAACTATCAAGGGAATCAGCAGCAGCAAAAGTCGGGTTATCAGAGCAATCCGAAGCAGTTGAATAGCAGGCAGTATCATGTATTTACCACTAGCTTGTGTAAACATGATCAAAAGCTTCACAAGAGGGCAGTAAACTCTGTTGAATAGGCAGTGCCTCAGTATCTGCGCTGGTCTGAGCAGCCCATTTTATGGAGTAGAGAGGATCACCCACCCCAGGTTGACAATCCGGGTCATCTAGCCTTAGTGGTGGCACCTCAAGTTGGGGGGTATAAATTCACCAAGGTGCTTATGGATGGGGGAAGCAGTATCAATATTCTTTACTATGATACCTACCGCCGTATGTGGCTGACAAATAAGAATCTTAAACCGTCGAACACCGTTTTTCATGGTGTGGTGCCCGGTAAGTTTGCGTATCCGGTGGGCAAGATAGCCCTAGAGGTGGCTTTTGGAGATGATCATGATTCAAGGTCAGAAACATTGACTTTTGAGGTGGTGAAAATCAAGAGTCCGTATCATGCCCTGTTTGGGCGTCCGGCTTATGCTAAGTTCATGGCGAGGCCTTGTTATGTTTATCTACAGCTTAAGATGCCGGGTCCCAAGGGGACCATCACAGTACATGGGAGCAGGAAGATCGCTTTGGAGTGTGAAGAGGGTGATGCGGCTTACGCTGAGACGGTTTGTGCCACAGAGGAGCTGAAGTTTTATAAAGACAAGGTTGATCCGGCCGACATGACTTCTTTGAAAAAACCAACTATGCAGGACGATCCGGCGTTGAAGTTTAAATCGGCCACAGACCCTAAGATGGTTGATTTTGTTCCTGGCGATTCATCCAAGCAGTTCATCATCAGCGCTAACCTGGATCCCAAATAGGAAAGCCCACTCATCGAGTTCATCCGTGAGAACCGAGATCTTTGCATGGAAGCCTTCTGACATGCCAGGTGTACCGAGGGAACTCGCCGAGCACACCCTTAATATAGATCCTAAGTTTAAACCGGTTAGGGAGTTTTTCCGCCGCTTCAACGAAGAAAGGCGTAAGGCTATTGGTGAGGAGGTAGCTCGGCTGTTGGCCGCAGGGTTTATCGTGGAGGTCTTTCACCCGGAGTGGCTGGCTAATCCGGTACTAGTCCTTAAGAAAAATGGCACTTGGCGTATGTGTGTGGACTACACAGATTTGAACAAAGCTTTCCCAACAGATCCCATTGCCCTCCCTCGTATTGATCAGATTATTGATGCTACGACAGGGTTGTGACCGTTTGTGTTTTCTGGATGCTTATTCTGGTTATCATCAGATCAAAATGGCAGTTAAGGACCAGGAGACGACAGCTTTTATAACTCCCTTTGGAGCCATCTGCTATGTCTCTATGCCCTTTGGGCTCAAGAGTGCCCAGGCGACTTATCAGCGCTGCGTTCAGAATTGTCTTCATAAGCAGATTGGGCGCAACATTCATGCATATGTGGATGATATTGTGGTAAAGTCCAGGAAGGAGGAAACATTGGTAGATGACTTGAGAGAAACTTTTGACAACCTACGGGTTTATAAGATGATGCTTAATCCGGACAAATGTGTATTTGGTGTTCCGGCAGGCAAGCTCCTGGGTTTCCTGGTGTCTAACAGGGGCATTGAGGCTAACCCGGAGAAGATTACAACTATCACCTCTCTGGCTAAACCGGCGTGTATCAACGGCGTTCAGCGTCTGGCGGGCCGGATTGCCGCTTTGAGCCGGTTTATCAGTCGTCTTGGGGAGAAGGCTAGCCCTTTATATCAGATGCTAAATAAAACGGATGACTTTGTCTGGAGCGATGCGGCGGATAAAGCGTTTGAGGATTTGAAGAGGCAAATAGCTGACCCGCCTGTCCTTGCGGCTCCGGTCGATAAAGAGCCTTTACTGCTATATGTGGCTGCTAATGCTCCGGCTGTTAGTGTGGCTATTGTTGTGGAGCACAAGGAGGATGGAAAGGAATATCCGGTTCAACGGACGGTTTATTATATCAGTGAGGTGCTTATCGAATCAAAGCAGAGGTATCTGCATTGGCAGAAGCTGGTGTATGGGGTGTATATGGCAAGCCGGAAGCTCAAGCATTATTTTTAGGGTCATCCTATCACAGTGGTCAGTTCAGCCCCTCTGGGAGATATCATTCAAAACAGAGAAGCAACTGGCCGGATTGCTAAGTGGGCAGTTGATATTGGACCTCACGGACTCAAATATGCAACTCGCACAGCGATCAAATCTCAAGAACTCGTGGATTTCATCAATGATTGGACCGAGTTAGGCGCCAGAGGAAAAGCCAGACAACACTTACTTGGACTATTCATTTTGATGGGTCTAGACAATTGGAGGGCTCGGGGGCTGGAGTAATATTAACTTCCCCACGAGGTGACAAGTTTTGTTATGATCTTCGCTTAATGTTCCCTTGCACTAACAATGCAGCTGAGTATGAGGCCTTACTCCACGGTCTTCGGATGGCCAAGGAGATGAACTTATGCCGGGTTAAGTGCTTCGGTGATTCGGACCTGGTGGCTCAACAGGTGTCTGGCACTTGGGATTCTAAGGACCCACTCATGGTTGCATATAAACGAGAGGTGGACATAGTGGCTGGTCATTTTAAGGGTTATCAAGTTGATCATATAGATCGGAGAAAGAATGAAGCGGCGGACGCTTTAAGTCACCTAGGCTCTCAGCGTAAACCGGTCCCACCTAATGTCTTCCTCGACGTACTACATAATCCGTCGGTCAAGATACCAACAGAGGAGGAGTTGGCTATTCCTGACCTGGAGGCCCAGTTGGTTGCAGCTTTCCATGTTACATCGGATTGGACAGTCCCGTACTTGGCTTACATGAACAGGGCGAGTTACCAGGAGGATGAAACTGTAACTCCCTCGATGCGACTATATCTCCCACGTGTCGAAGCACGACTTAGAGGCATAACCGCATTGAAAGCAATGTCGCAAGTGAGGTAATCTTCACACAACCCATGTAATACATAAGGGAAAGAGGTACATAGTTAGCTTATAATCGCCACTTCACACAATACATGAATTAAAGCATTACATCATCCAAATACAATCAGGGCCCGACTACGGAGCCAAAATAAAAGAAGACTACCCCAAATGCTACACAGATCCCCGATCGACCCCAACTGGGCTCCACTACTGACCAACTAGAACGAAACAACATAAAGGACAAGATCTTCAACGAGCTCCTCCTTGAGCTTGTTTGCGTCACCTGCACGGACTCATCGGCACCTGCAAACTGGTTTTGGAAGTATCTGTGAGTCACGGGGACTCAGCAATCTCACACCCTCGCGATCAAGACTATTTAAGCTTATGGGTAAGGTAAAGGTATGAGGTGGAGCTGTAGCAAGCGACTAGCATATATGGTGGCTAAACATACGCAAATGAGAGCGAGAAGAGAAGGCAAAGCACGATCGAGAAACTATGATCAAGAAGTGATCCTAGAACAACCTACGTCAAACATAACTCCAACACCGTGTTCACTTCCCGGACTCCGCCGAGAAGAGACCATCACGGTTACACACGCGGTTGATGTATTTTAATTAGGGTCAACTTCAGGTTTTCTACAACCGGACATTAACAAATTCCCATCTTCCCATAACCGTGGGCACGGCTTTCGAAAGTTCAAATCCCTGGAGGGGTGTCCCAACTTAGACCATCACAAGCTCTCACGGTCAACGAAGGATATTCCTTCTAGCTGGAAGACCCGATCAGGCTCAGAATCCCGGTTACAAGACATCCTCGACAATGGTAAAACAAGTCCAGCAACACCGCCCGAATGTGCCGACAAATCCCGATAGGACCTGCACATATCTCATTCTCAGGGCACACTCAGATGAGTAGTCCGTACAACTAAAAGCAGCCCTCGAGTTTCCCCGAGGTGGCGTTGCAAGGGGCTCTAGTTTGGACCAACACTCAGAGGAGCACTGGCCCGGGGGGGTTAAAATAAAGATGACCCTTGAGTCTGCAGAACCCAAGGGAAAGAAAAGGCTAGGTGGCGAATGGTAAAACCAATGTTGGGCATTGCTGGAGGCGTTTTATTCAAGGCGAACTGTCAAGGGGTTCCCATTATAACCCAACCGCGTAAAGAACGCAAAATCTGGGAACATAACACCGATATGACGGAAACTAGGGCGGAAAGAGTGGAACAAAACGCTAGGCATAAGGCCGAGCCTTCCACCCTTTACCAAGTATATAGATGCATTAATTAAATAAGAGATATTGTGATATCCCAACAAAATATCCATGTTCCAACATGGAACAAACTCCAATCTTCACCTGCAACTAACAACACTATAAGAGGGGCCGAGCAAAGCGGTAACATAGCCAATCAACGGTTTGCTAGGACAAGGTGGGTTAGAGGCCTGGTTCAACAATATAGGAGGCATGATAAGCAAGTGGTAGGTATCGTAGCATAGGCATAGCAAAAGAGCGAGCAACTAGCAAGAAAAGGTAGAAGTGATTTCGAGGGTATGGTCATCTTGCCTGAAATCCCGCAAGGAAGAAGAACGAGTCCATGAAGAAGACAAATGGACGTAGTCGAACGGTTCCTCACAAACGCGACGTTATTGGAACCAACCCGAAGAAGCAACACCAGAAAAGAGCAAACAACCTAGTAAACAACCACCACATAGACATGGCATGATGCGCAAACAAGAAATCCGGAAACTCCTCATGTCCAGTTTAAAGAGGGCATGGCATGGCAAAGTTCACAAGTGTAATACCCCGGATGTAACTTTCCCAATTTGTACTCCAACTCTTGCCGTTTCCGGCTTTAAGTTAATTCATTTTCTCGGGTTCAGGTTTTTTTGTATCCGTGTGTTGTTATCGTTGTCATGCATCTCTTATCGTGTCATCATGTGCATTGCATTTGCATACGTGTTTATCTCATGCATTCGAGCATTTTCCCCGTTGTCCGTTTTGCATTCCGGCGCTTCGTTCTCCTTCGGTGGGCACTTCTACCTTTCTTTCATGTGTGGGGATTAAACATTTCCGGATTGGACCGAGACTTGCCAAGAAGCCTTGGTTTACTTCCGGTAGACCGCCTGTCAAGTTTCGTATCATTTGGACTTCGTTTGATACTCCAACGGTTAACCGAGGGACCGAAAAGGCCTCGTGTGTGTGGCAGCCCAACACACCTCCAATTTGGCCCAAAACCCACCTAAGCCTTCTCCATCCTCTAGATCGTTCGATCACGATGGCCGAAGACCGCACCTCATTTGGACCCTCCTAGCTCCCTCTATGCCTATTTAAAGACACCCCCGAATTTGTCCTTCCCCTTCCTCCCGAAACCCTAGATCCACTCGTCATCGCGCGCCGCCGGACAAAAATTGCCACCGACGGACACTGTCCGATCCACCCCCGCCGCCGCCACGTGGCGCTCCACCATTCGCCGCCGCCACTGCGCCCACTTGGCTGCCCTGCCGGCCCGCTGAGGCCCGCCGCGTGCCCTCCCGGCCTCAGCCGCCAGCGCCGCCCTGCGTCTCCTCTTCCCCGTCGCTGGTCCCTTGCACCGCCGCCGCCATCGCCGCTCCCCTCGCCGGCGTCGACGGCCGCCACCGCCGCCCGCTCCGGCCGCATCTCCGGCCGCCCCGCGCGCCCGGCGCCATCGCCCTCCTCTCCCGCGCGGCTCGCCGCACCCTCCAGCCACCTCTTCCCTCCTCAACGCCGCCTCTCCGGCCTCTCCGGCAAGCCGCCGGCCTACCTCCCCGACGAACTCCGGCGGACCTCGGTTGGCGTGCGCCCAGATCCAGATCCGGGTGAACACTAACCCCTAGGTCGCCTCCTCTTTTTCCTAAGTCTGCAGTCCAAGTGCCCATGTTCGTAGCATCGTATCTCCGCATCCGTAGCTCCGTTTTGGGCATATAGCATATCAAAATGTTCATCTCAGAGAGTACATCATTTCATTCCATTGCATCATTTTCATTTGATTTCATATTGTTGCCCGAAATGCTGTTAGAAAAGTGCTACTTTAGATATTTGTCAGATCTGCTGCTCCATTTAGTTTTTTGTCTTTTTTGCCATGATTAATGTGTGCATGATATGCCCATGAGCTCTACATATGTTTTGTTAAGGGTTTTGTCATCTTTCCAGAGGTGCAACCCATTTATTTTTGTGATGTGTGTGGTGACTAGCACAAGCTTGCAAAGTGGTGCACTTGGTAATTCTGATTTCAAGGACTTAGCTTTTCCACTAAGTCCTTGAGATGTTTATCTCATATGCCATATGTTCATGTTGTTTCCTAGTGATCCGTGCCTCTTTTGAGGAGGATCAGTAAGGATGTTTTGTTAATATTGTAGTTCTCTATCCATCCATGTCTTTGTTTGCAATTATGGAGCAACCTAGCTTGAGTCAATCGAGCTCTACTTTTGCTACTTTGTGAATCTGGGCAGATTGTCAACTTGTTTGGAATTTTGCCGATGATGTTGTAGTTGATCCGTGCATTCTATGCTATTGTTCTTGACATTTCTAGCTTGAATTTTGTGTATACGTGATGGGTGTATGCTTATCTTGTCATGACTTGCTCTGTAGTGAGTGCATCGAGCTCGAAAACATGCCTACTTGAGATATGTTTCAGCATGTGCCAGTTTTCACCAAGTCTGAAAACTGATTATGTTTTTGCCATGTTCACATGCTTGCAATTGTATTTTCTGATCCCTTTTGGCTCAAGGTCACTAAGGGACTTTTGTTAAGCTCTTTGAGTAGCTCCATGCTATGCTTTACTTTGCCATGTTCAGGTCCTCTAGCATGTAGTTTTGTTGCTCCGAAAAGTGCTATCTGATCTGAAATTCCAGACAAGTGTTAATTTCACTAAGTCTGAAATATGTTTGCCATATGCATTTTTGCCATGCTTGTTTGAACCTGTTAATGGATGAATTGGCCGTAGCTCAGTGCTAGACTTTTGTTAAGAATCTTGAATGCATCCCTACCATGTATTTTGTTGTCATGTTTGAGTGCTGTAGCATGTTCATCTCATTGCATTTAGATGGCTACTTGCTGTAAATCGCAGACCGGTGTCATATTTGAATTGCTTGCCATTTCCAAACCGTAACTCCGATTCCGGCGTTCTTTATATCGTTTTCAAGAGATTTCATCTCACCTTTCCAGTGGAACACTTGGATTTCCAAGTTGAGGCCAGGTTCTTGCATTTCCTGTCACATCTTGCATATGCATCCCGCATTGCATCCCGCATAGCATACCATCTTTGCATCATATTGTTTGAGCTTTGCGCGTGGTTGATTGTGTTCCGTTTGTTTGTTTGTCTTGTTTGGGTAGATCCGGGAGACGAGTTCGCTAACGAGGAGCCCGTTGAGTTTGCTTTCGAGGATCCAGTCAACTCTGACAACTGTGCAGGCAAGATGATCATACCCTCGAAATCACTACTATCTTTGCTATGCTAGATTGCTCGCTCTTTTGCTATGCCAATGCTACGATGCCTACCACTTGCTTTCAAGCCTCCCAAATTGCCATTTCAAAACCTCTAACCCACCATGTCCTAGCAAACCATTGATTGGCTATGTTACCACTTTGCTCAGCCCCTCTTATAGCGTTGCTAGTTGCAGGTGAAGATTGGAGGCTGTTCCTTGTTGGAACATTTATTTACTTGTCGGGATATCATTATATTGCCATGTTATCTTAATGCATCTATATACTTGGCAAAGGGTGGAAGGCCCGGCCTCTCGCCTAGTGTTTTGTTCCACTCTTGCCGCCCTAGTTTTTGTCATATCGGTGTTATGTTCCCGGATTTTGCGTTCCTTACGCGGTTGGGTCATAATGGGAACCCCTTGATAGTTCGCCTTGATTAAAGCTTTTCCAACAATGCCGAACCTTGGTTTTACCATTTGCCACCTAGCCTCTTTTCCCTTGGGTTTCCGTAGCCTGAGGGTCATCTTATTTTAGCCCCCCCGGGCCAGTGCTCCTCTGAGTGTTGGTCCAACCGAGCGATGTCCGGGGCTACCAGGGGCAACTCTGGGCTGGCCTACCCGACGTCTGGCTCATCTGAGTGTGCCCTGAGAACGAGATATGTGCAGCTCCTATCAGGATTTGTCGGCACATTCGGGCGGTGTTGCTGGTCTTGTTTTAACCTCTCGAAGTGTCTTGAAGAACCGAGGTACCGAGTCTGATCGGAACGTCTCAGGAGGAGGTCTATTCCTTCGTTGACCGTGAGAGCTTGTCATGGGCTAAGTTGGCACTCCCCTGCAGGGATTTGAACTTTCGAAAGCCGTGCCCGCGGTTATGGGCAGATGGGAATTTGTTAATGTCCGGTTGTAGACAACCTGAACCTTAACTTAATTAAAATGAATCAACCGAGTGTGTTACCGTGATGGCCTCTTCTCGGCGGAGTACGGGAAGCGGACACGGTGTTGGAGTAATGCTTGCGCAGGTTGGTCTCTAGTTTCTCGCTCGCGCTTTGCCTCCTCTTCTCGCTCTCTTTTGCGAATAAGTTAGCCACCATATTTTGCTAGTCACTTGCTGCAGCTCCACATATATTTGTACCTTGCCTTACCTATAAGATTAAATAGTCTTGATCACGAGGGTGCGAGATTGCTGAGTCCCTGTGGCTCACAGATTACTATTACACCAGATGTAGGGCCCGATGATTCCGCTCTAGGTGACGCGCTTGAGCTCAAGTGGGAGTTCGACGAGGACTCTCAACGATACTATGTTTCTTTTCCTGATGATCAGTAGTGGTGCCCAGTTGGGGGTGATCAGGACCGTGTCACATGTTGGGTTATCTTTTATTTTGGCTCCGTAGTCAGGCCATGAGTGTTTGGATGATGTAATGTTATTTATGTACTTGATTGACGTGGCGAGTGTAAGCCAACTATGTTATCTCCCCCTTTTATTATCTATAGTACATGGGATGTTGTGAAGATTGCCTAACTTGCGACATATGCCTTCAATGCGATTATGCCTCTAAGTCGTGCCTCGACACGTGGGAGACATAGTCGCATCGAGGGTGTTACCAGTTGGTATCAGAGCCTTCCCCGACCTTAGGAGCCCCCTTGCTTGATCATTTTTAGCGGCCGAGCTGTGTCTAAAAAAATGTTTTGAGTCATTTAGGAATTATATATCGGAGAGTTTAGGAATTCTTTTTACTTCCCAATCTCCTCATCGCTCTGGTAAGGCATCCTGACGTAGAGTTTTGACTCTTCTCTTCTCAAATTTCACTAAAAAAAATTTAGGATCACGCAGGTATCTTGGAATCGTTCCGATGGTTTTATGATGAGAACATTGTCTTGGTGCCTCCTGTCAGGGGTTTTGTGGAAGTGTCCCGGGGAGTTGAGCTCTGAGGTGTTGTCGTCATAATTTTATCGTTGCAATTCTGGAATACCTGAGATTAGTACGCCGACATCAAAAATCTCTTTTATGCAGTTCGTTGGTGAGATAACCTCGACGCCACCCAGTACTTGGGCGGGAGTTTGGGAGTATCGCCATAACTTGTATAACGGATGCTTTTCGAAGGTTGAGGTAGATGGTTTCTGAAGTTTTTCTTGGTTATGTGTTGAAGGATGGATACAGCTGGATGTAGGATTTGTTAGATTTGGGTGAGATATTATGGTTCCCCTGTATCCCCAACACCTGATTGCATAATCGTAAAGGTTCGGGAGTTTCATAGGTGGGAATTCTAGTAGCTCTAGTTCTTCTTCCACGGATATTGGTTTGAGATTGGGATTTCTTACCGATTATTCGTTCTCGATCCGTACCTTGTTGATTTATTTCTCTACCTTAATTCCATGTGGCTTCTCAATTTATGGATATGTGACCATTTCAAGAGGAATGCATTCGTTCATTTTGTTCGGATGTGAAGACTATATGTTGCAATTTTCATTCCGTTGGATTCAGCTTCAATATTTGTCTATCAATGTGCTAATGGATGTCAACCTCTTCAGGATGGCTCCTCCAACGCGCACGACTCCGAATCCTGATCCGCCACCACCTCCACCTCCTCCGGAGGCATGGCAAGCTGTGATGGCCGCAACCAATGCAAACACACAGTTGATCATGCAAATTCTTCAAGAGCGCAATCAAGGCAACCAAGGGAACCAAGGCAACAATCAGAATCACTTTGCTACACTCAACCAGTTCCTTGCTAACGGGCCAAAGACTTTCAGCAATTGTGTTGAGGCAACCGATGCTGATGATTGGCTTGTGGATCTGTGCAAGCATTTCGAGTGCAGTAACGTCAGGCCTGAGGACTTTGTTAAGTGCGCTTCTTTCCAACTCAAAGATCAAGCTGCAGAATGGTTCCAGCAGTACAAGGACTCCAGAGGTGGACGTGTTATTACCTAGGATGAATTCCGTCGAGATTTCAGAGCTCATCATATTCCTCAGAGTGTGGTTGAAAGCAAGCGTGAGGAATTCCGCAACCTGAAGCAAGGCTCTTTGTCTGTCTATGACTACAACAAGTGGTTCCAGAAGCTCGCCCGCTTTGCTAAGCAGGATGTACCTGATGAGAAGAGCATGATATATCAATTCAGGGGTGGTCTCAGAGAAGAAATTCAGCTCGCTCTTGTTCTCTTTGAGCCCTTGAGATACGATGAGTTTTACAACATGGCATTGAAGCAAGAGGCTGCTCAACTGAGGTGTGATGCTTCCAAGAAGCGAGTCAGAGATGCTACTCCTTCTTCCTCTACTCAAGTGGCCAAGCAGCAGAAGTATTGGCTTCCTCCTCCTCTGTTCCGTCAGTCGTATCAGCAGAAGAACAAAGGTGGCAGTGGATCTTCCCCCCCCCCCAACCCCGGCTTTCAGAACAAGACTTCGTCTCAAGCTCCAAGATCGAGTGCTCCGTATCACCGTCCGCTTTCAGAGGTCACGTGCAACAAGTGCCAACAGAAGGGTCACTATGCCAACAAGTGTTTCAACCAGAGGTGTCTTCCTCCTCCTCCTCCTGTCAGATCGGCAAGTATAGCTGTGATCAAGCATAACCCCATGTCCGCCAAGGTCAACTTGATGAATGCAGCTCAGGCAGAGGACTCATCAGATGTCATTATGGGTAACCTTCCTGTTAATGATATTCCTGCAAAAGTTCTTTTTGACATGGGTGCATCGCATTGTTTCATCTCGAGACCATTTGTTTCTAAGCATGAGTTGCCTTTACAAGATTTGCCTAGACAGTTATCTGTTGTTTCTCCGGGTAAATTCATGAATGCAAGCGCTATTGCCCCAGATGTTACTATCACGTTGGGCGACTACAAGTTTCTCTCTTCTCCGGTGGTTCTTGGTAACTCGGATATTGATCTTATTCTCAGGATGGATTGGCTTGCTAAGCACAAGGCGCATCTTGATTGTGCAGCCAGGCAGATTCAATTGACTCATTCGTCTGAGGATGTAATTGTCTTTGCTGCTCGTGATTATACCATCTGTCTGTTTTCTCTCAATGAGAAGGGTGAACTCGATGCCATCTCGTAGATTCCAGTCGTTTGCGAATATCAAGACGTCTTTCCAGAAGAGCTTCCAGGAATGCCTCCGCACCGGCCAGTTGAATTCGTTATTGATCTCGAGCCTGGCACGGAACCTGTGTGCAAACGTCCTTACAAGCTCGGACCTCAAGAGTTGAAGGAGCTGAAGAAGCAACTCGATATTCAAGAGAAAATGGGTCTCATCCGGCCTAGTTCTTCTCTGTGGGGTTGTGGTGTTCTTTTTGTGAAGAAGAAGGATGGAACGGACCGACTTTGTGTTGATTACCGCCCATTGAACAAGAAGACCATCAAGAACAAATACCCACTTCCCAACATCAACGAGCTGTTCGAACAACTCAAAGGTGCCCAAGTATTCTCCAAGCTTGATCTCCGTATGGGTTATCATCAGATTCGAATTCGTGAGCAAGATATTCCCAAGACGGCTTTCAGGACAAGCTATGGTTCATATGAATACACTGTCATGTCTTTTGGCCTCGTCAACGCTCCTCCGACTTTCTCTCGCATGATGAACTTCATCTTCAACGCCTACACCAATGACTTCGTTTTGGTCTATCTCGACGACATTCTGGTTTTCTCCAAGAACAAGGAAGATCATACCAAGCACTTGCGTTTGGTACTCGATAAGCTCAGGGAACATCAGTTCTACGCCAAGTTCTCCAAGTGCGAATTTTGGCTCGATGAGGTTCTTTATCTTGGTCATATCATCTCTGCCAAGGGCATTGCCATGAATCCTGAGAAGGTGTCTGCAATTGTGAATTGGGAACCTCCTCAGAACGTGAAGCAACTCCATAGCTTCCTCGGTCTCGCAAGCTACTGCCGAAGATTCGTTGAAAACTTTTCTAAGATCGCGAAGCCTCTCTCAAATCTTCTCCAGAAGCACGTCAAGTACATTTGGTCTCCGGAGTGTGACATTGCTTTCAACACTTTGAAATAGAAATTGATCACTGCTCCAGTTCTGACTCCGCCTGATGAATCCAAGCCGTACGAGGTCTTTTGTGATGCCTCTCTCCAAGGTCTTGGCGCAGTATTGATGCAAGAGAAGAAAGTTGTTGCTTATACCTCTCGCCAGTTGAAGCCTAATGAGAAGAACTACCCCACTCATGATCTCGAGTTGGCGGCAGTTGTGCATGCTCTTTTGACTTGGAGACATCTTCTATTGGGAAGAAAAGTGGACATTTTCACTGATCACAAGAGTCTCAAGTACATATTCACTCAGCCTAATCTCAACCTCAGACAAACTCGATGGGTCGAAATGATTCAAGAGTATAATCCGAGTATCGAGTATACTCCAGGCAAGGCCAATGTGATTGCTGACGCATTGAGCAGAAAAGCTTACTGCAACAGTCTGATTCTCAAGCCTTATCAACCCGAGCTTTGTGAAGCTTTCCGCAAACTTAATCTGCAAGTTGTTCCTCAAGGTTTCCTCGCCAACCTTCAAGTCTCTCCTACCTTGGAAGACCAGATTCGCCAAGCCCAGCTTCTTGATGCCATGGTGAAAAAGGTGAAGATTGGGATTGCCAAGAGTCAACCCAAGTACAAGTGCTACCGCCTTGATGACAAGGATACTCTCTTCTTCGAGGATCGTATTGTTGTACCCAAAGGTGACCTTCGTAAATTGATCATGTACGAGGCTCACAATTCTCTCCTCTCCATCCACCCTGGGAGCACGAAGATGTATCAGGACCTTAAGTAGGCTTATTGGTGGACTCAAATGAAGCGCGAGATCGCTCAATTCGTGAATGAATGTGATGTCTGCAGAAGAGTGAAGGTAGAACACCAAAGGCCAGCTGGTCTCCTCCAACCTCTTGCCATTCCAGAATGGAAGTTTGACCACATTGAGATGGACTTCGTGACTGGGTTTCCAAAGTCCAAGCATGGAAATGATGCTATATTCGTTGTCATCGATAAACTCACCAAAGTGGCTCACTTTCTGCCTATCAAAGAGTCGATCACTGCAGCTCAATTGGCGGAACTCTATACCTCTCGAATTGTCTCTCTCCATGGTATTCCACAAGTGATATCTTCAGACCGTGGCAGCGTCTTTACATCTAAGTTTTGGGATTCTTTTTAGAATGCCATGGGCACCAACATCCGCTTCAGCACAGCTTTCCATCCTCAAACTAGTGGTCAAGTCGAGCGTGTCAACCAGATTCTTGAAGATATGCTCAGGGCTTGTGTGATCTCCTTCGGCATGAAGTGGGAGGATTGTCTTCCTTATGCTGAATTCTCCTACAACAACAGTTTTCAAGCAAGTTCGGCAAGGCCCCATTTGAAATTCTGTATGGCAGGAAGTGTCGTACCCCTCTCAACTGGTCTGAAACCGGTGAACGTCAGCTTTTGGGTAATGACTTAATCACAGAGGCAGAGGAAATGTGCAAAGTCATTTGTGATAACCTCAAAGCAGCCCAATCCCGTCAGAAGAGCTACTATGATAGTAAGCACCGTGATTTGGCTTTCGAGATCGGAGATCATGTTTACCTCCGCGTCTCTCCTATGAAAGGTACTCGTCGCTTCGGTATCAAAGGGAATCTTGCCCCTAGATACGTGGGACCTTTCAAGATTGTCAGCAAGAGAGGCGACCTCGCCTATCAACTCGAGCTTCCTTCAAACTTTGCAAATGTTCATGACGTGTTCCATGTCTCTCAGCTTTGGAAGTGCTTCAAGACTCCTGACCGCACCGTCAACTTCCAGGACATTGAGCTCCAAGAAGATCTCTCCTATCGTGAGCACCTAGTTGCTATTCTTGAAGAGACTGAACGCAAGACTCGCAATAAGTCAATCAAATTTCTCAAAGTCAAGTGGTCACACCATTCCGACCGTGAAGCTACCTGGGAACGCGAGGATCACCTCCGTTCTGAGTACTCGGCGTTCTTTCAGTCCTAGATCTCGGGACGAGATCCTTTCGTAGTGGTGGAGTGTTGTAACACCCCGGATGTAACTTTCCCAATTTGTACTCCAACTCTTGCCGTTTCCGGCTTTAAGTTAAATCATTTTCTCAGGTTCGGGTTTTTTTGTCTCCGTGTGTTGTTATCGTTGTCATGCATCTCTTATCATGTCATCATGTCTCATGCATTCGAGCATTTTCCCCGTTGTCCGTCTTGCATTCCGGCGCTTCGTTCTCCTCCGGTGGGCACTTCTACCTTTCTTTCGTGTGTGGGGATCAAACATTTCCCGATTGGACCGAGACTTGCCAAGCGGCCTTGATTTACTACCGGTAGACCGCCTGTCAAGTTTCGTATCATTTGAACTTCGTTTGATACTCCAACGGTTAACCGAGGGACCGAAAAGGCCTCGTGTGTGTGGCAGCCCAACACACCTCCAATTTGGCCCAAAACCCACCTAAGCCTTCTCCATCCTCTAGATCGTTCGATCATGATCGCGTGGCCGAAGACCGCACCTCATTTGGACCCTCCTAGCTCCCTCTATGCCTATTTAAAGACACCCCCGAATTTCTCCTTCCCCTTCCTCCCGAAACCCTACCTCCACTCATCATCACGCGCCGCCGGACAAAAATTGCCACCGACGGACACTGTCCGATCCGCCCCCGCCGCCGCCACCGCGCCCACTTGGCCGCCCCGCCGGCCCGCTGAGGCCCGCCGCGGGCCCTCCCGGGCTCAGCCGCCAGCGCCGCCCCGCGTCTCCTCTTCCCCATAGCCGGTCCCTTGCACCGCCGCCGCCATCGCCGCTCCCCTCGCCGACGTCGACGGCCGCCACCGCCGCCCGCTCCGGCCGCATCTCCGGCCGCCCCGCGCGCCCGGCGCCGCCACCCTCCTCTCCCGCGCGGCTCGCCGCACCCTCCGGCCTCCTCCTCCCTCCTGAACGCCGCCTCTCCGGCCTCTCCGGCAAGCCGCCGGCCTACCTCCCCGACGAACTCCGGCGGACCTCGGTTGGCGTGCGCCCAGATCTAGATTCGGGTGAACAGTAAACCCTAGGTCGCCTCCTCTTTTTCCTAAGTCTGCAGTCCAAGTGCCCATGTTCATAGCATCGTATCTCCGCATCCGTAGCTCCGTTTTGTGCATATAGCATATCAAAATGTTCATCTCAGAGAGTACATCATTTCATTCCATTGCATCATTTTCATTTGAGTTCATCTTGTTGCCCGAAATGCTGTTAGAAGAGTGCTACTTGAGATATTTGTCAGATCTGCTGCTCCATTTAGCTTTTGTCTTTTTTGCCATGATTAATGTGTGCATGATATGCCCATGAGCTCTACATATGTTTTGTTAAGGGTTTTGTCATCTTTCCAGAGGTGCAACCCATGTATTTTTTTGATGTGTGTGGTGACTAGAACAAGCTTGCAAAGTGGTGCACTTGGTAATTCTGATTTCAGGGACTTAGCTTTTCCACTAAGTCCTTGAGCTGTTTATCTCATATGCCATATGTTCATGTTGTTTCCTAGTGATCCGTGCCTCTTTTGAGGAGGATCAGTAAGGATGTTTTGTTAATATTGTAGTTCTCTATCCATCCATGTCTTTGTTTGTAATTATGGAGCACCCTAGCTTGAGTCAATCGAGCTCTACTTTTGCTACTTTGTGAATCTGGGCATATTGTCAACTTGTTTGCAATTTTGCTGATGATGTTGTAGTTGATCCGTGCATGCTATGCTATTGTTCTTTCCATGTCTAGCTTGCATTTTGTGTATTCTTGATGGGTGTATGCTTATCTTGTCATGACTTGCTCCGTAGTGAGTGCATCGAGCTCGAAAACATGCCTACTTGAGATATGTTTCAGCATGTGCCAGTTTTCACCAAGTCTGAAAACTGATTATGTTTTTGCCATGTTCATATGCTTGCAATTGTATTTTCTGATTCCTTTTGGCTCAAGGTCACTAAGGGACTTTTGTTAATCTCTTTGAGTAGCTCCATGCCATGCTTTACTTTGCCATGTTCAGGTCCTGTAGCATGTAGTTTTGTTGCTCCGAAGAGTGCTATCTGATCTGAAATTCCAGACAAGTGTTAATTTCACTAAGTCTGAAATCTGTTTGCCATATGCATTTTTGCGATGCTTGTTTGAACCTGTTAATGGATGAATTGGCCGTAACTCAGTGCTAGATTTTTGTTAAGCATCTTGAATGCATCCCTGCCATGTATTTTGTTGTCATGTTTGAGTGATGTAGCATGTTCATCTCATTGCATTTAGATGGCTACTTGCTGTAAATCGCAGACCGGTGTCATATTTGAATTGCTTGCCATTTCCAAACCGTAACTCCGATCCCGGCGTTCTTTATATCGTTTTCAAGCGATTTCATCTCACCTTTCCAGTGGCACACTTGGATTTCCAAGTTGAGGCCAGGTTCTTGCATTTCCTGTCACATCTTGCACATGCATCCCGCATAGCATACCATCTTTGCATCATATTGTTTGAGCTTTGCGCGTGGTTGATTGTGTTCCATTTGTTTGTTTGTTTGTCTTGTTTGGGTAGAGCCGGGAGACGAGTTCGCTAACGAGGAGCCTGTTGAGTTTGCTTTCGAGGATCCAGTCAACTCTGACAACTGTGCAGGCTAGATGATCATACCCTCGAAATCACTACTATCTTTGCTATGCTAGATTGCTCGCTCTTTTGCAATGACGATGCTACGATGACTACCACTTGCTTTCAAGCCTCCCAAATTTCCATGTCAAAACCTCTAACCCACCATGTCCTAGCAAACCGTTGATTGGCTATGTTACCGCTTTGCTCAGCTCCTCTTATAGCGTTGCTAGTTGCAGGGGAAGATTGGAGGCCGTTCCTTGTTGGAACATTTATTTACTTGTCGGGATATCATTATATTGCCCTGTTATCTTAATGCATCTATATACTTGGTAAAGGGTGGAAGGCCCGGCCTCTCGCCTAGTGTTTTGTTCCACTCTTGCCGCCCTAGTTTCCGTCATATCGGTGTTATATTCCCGGATTTTGCGTTCTTTATGCGGTTGGGTTATAATGGGAACCCCTTGATAGTTCGCCTTCATTAAAGCTTTTCCAGCAATGCCCAACCTTGGTTTTACCATTTTCCACCTAGCCTATTTTCCCTAGGGTTTCCGGAGCCCGAGGGTCATCTTATTTTAGCCCCCCCGGGCCAGTGCTCCTCTGAGTGTTGGTCCAACTGAGCGATGTCCGGGGCTACCAGGGGCAACTCTGGGCTGGCCTACCCGATGTCTAGCTCATCTGAGTGTGCCCTGAGAATGAGATATGTGCAGCTTCTATCGGGATTTGTCGGCACATTCGGGCGGTGTTGCTGGTCTTGCTTTAACCTGTCGAAGTGTCTTGAAGAACCGAGGTATCGAGTCTGATTGGAACGTCTCGGGAGTTGGTCTATTCCTTCGTTGACCGTGAGAGCTTGTCATGGGCTAAGTTGGGACTCCCCTGCAGGGATTTGAACTTTCGAAAGCCGTGCCCGCGGTTATGGGAAGATGGGAATTTGTTAATGTCCGGTTGTAGACAACTTGAACCTTAACTCAATTAAAATGAATCAACCGAGTATGTTACCGTGATGGCCTCATCTCAGCGGAGTCCGGGAAGCGGACACGGTGTTGGAGTAATGCTTGCGCAGGTTGGTCTCTAGTTTCTCGCTCGCGCTTTGCCTCCTCTTCTTGCTCTCTTTTGCGAATAAGTTAGCCACCATATTTTGCTAGTCGCTTGCTGCAGCTCCACATATATTTTTACCTTGCCTTACCTATAAGCTTAAATAGTCTTGATCGCGAGGGTGCGAGATTGCTGAGTCCCTGTGGCTCACAGATTACTATTACACCAGATGCAGGGCCTGATGATTCCGCTCCATGTGACGCGCTTGAGCTCAAGTTGGAGTTCGACGAGGACTCTCAACGATACTATGTTTCTTTTCCTGATGATCAGTAGTGGTGCCCAGTTGGGGGTGATCGGGACCGTGTCGCATGTTGGGTTATCTTTTATTTTGGCACCGTAGTCGGGCCATGGGTGTTTGGATGATGTAATGTTATTTATGTACTTGATTGACGTGGCGAGTGTAAGCCAACTATGTTATCTCCCCCTTTTATTATCTATATTACATGGGATGTTGTGAAGATTGCCTAACTTGCGACATATGCCTTCAATGCGATTATGCCTCTAAGTCGTCCTCGACACGTGGGAGATATAGTCGCATCGAGGGTGTTCCAACAAGCAATCCTACAAATTAAGTGGAGCTCAATATGCAACGAGTTGCATATTGGCGAAACACCACGACAAGTTATTTAGTTCGATCTTGTTTATGTACCCAACAATATTAAATGTTGTTAAACATGGCAAGAGGGTGAAGCAAAGTAAAACTACCTATCTAGTCAAGGTTAAATGAGGCCGGAAGCAACGAACAACAAATCCGGAAACTCCTCATGTGCATAAATTAGATTTGGTACTGTTTTGCCCTAAACATAATTTTAGAGTTATTAAACATGCAAAATAAAACCACCATGTTAAACTAGGCATTTTTCCACCCCATTTACATATAAAGATTATTAAATTCCGAGTTACGGTTGTTTAGTTATGAATTAAAGCACTTTAGCATGGCATAGGAGCAAATTAAAGCAAACATCATTTTAAGCATTTCAAACATGGATGGAAATGACATATTATGAAACTACACAAAATTCTAAACAACATTCAAAATAAATCATTTTAATCCGGTGCATAGATGATGAGTTATTATATGCATGAAACAGGAGGGTTTTTCTGTAAAAACTGCTGACTCTGGAAAATAGAAAAAAAACGTTCTATGTAAAAAAACAGGATATGGGCCGGATCTGGTTGGCGGCCCAGCAGAGAGGAGGGGCTGGCGCTCACCTAGCTGGACCTAGCCCAGGGCGGTGGGAAGGTGTGGGCTGGGCCGCGGTCAACGGTTGAAGGGGAGGCAGCCTAGGTGCGTGCGGTCGACGCAGGCGCGGTTAGCGAAGAACCATGGCGACGGCGGCCGAACTCCGGCGAGCGCGGCGCGCGGGGAAACAACGACGGGCACGGTCGGCGAGGTCGGGAACGAGTAGATCCTGGCGAGGGAATCTCGGGGCGCCGGATCTAGCATGGGGACGAACGATCTGGTGGCCCCTTCTCCATTTCCGGCGGCGAAGGCGAGCTCGAGGCCGGTGTCCCTGGCGGTGGAGGCTTGCTGCGAGGGAGAGAGAGATCCGTTGAGGGGAGGAAGGAGAACGGGAAGGGAATGAGAGGGAGGCGAGGGCGGCACTGGCCTGCTGCCGAGGTGACCGACGCGAGCAGGCTCCGGCAAGCTTGTCGGCGGCGAGGAGATGGCGCAGCGGGGTAGAGTCCCTCGATCCAGGTCGGGATCGAGGAGGAAGCGGGAGGCCGGGCTCGCGCGGGCGCGCGTGGGCTGCGACGGCGGTGATAGATGGGCTCCGTGGGCCCCTCTCAGGCCTGGCAGGGCCGCGGGAGGTGGGAGGAGGCCAGGGGCGACGTGGCATCGTCCCGTTGGCTGCGGGTGACCACGCGGTGGCGGGTGGCCACTAGGAGCGAGCCAGGTGGCGCCGGCGAGGTGGCGGTGCGGGAAGAGACCAAGGGCGGCGCCGACAAGTGGAGGCCAGGGAGGGGTTCGGCGCTGAAATTGAGGGGAGGGGGGCTAGAGGTAGGTGGAGGGCTAGGGATGCCAAAAATGGCATGGAGGGGGTCTATATAAGGCAAGGGGGCTAGGGTTAGGGGGTTTGAGGCCGTTTCGGAGCTGTTCGATCTCGATCAGACGACCCGATGCGGAGGGGGGTTAGATAGGTGGGCTAGTGGGCTGTGCTAGATAGAGATGGGCTGAGAAGAGAGGAGAGAGAGGCCCGGCAACCATTTTTGGTGACCGAAAACGTCCGACGTTAGACCGACTATAATGTCGCTATAGTTTAACGGTTGGGCTATCAAACGAACTCCAAATGCGATGAAACTTGACAGGCGGTCTATCTACACTATAATAAGACCACACGTCAACTCTCATCCCATTTCGAGAACATTTTCCGGCCACTTATAAAATAATAAACCGGACATGCCGCGGGCGCGTGCAAGTGTGTCTGGGCTCAGAACGGACAACGGACGAAACGAGGAGACCGAGACGAATGCATGTTTTGAAAACATGATGATGCAATGCACATGAGTACATGACAAGATACAACACGCAAGCAAATGACATTGCAACGACGGCGAATAACTGGAAGACACCTGGCGCAGCGGTCTCGGGGCCTTACAACACTCCACCACTATGAGAGGATCTCGTCCCGAGATCTAGAATGGCACCGGAGGGAAAACGGAAGAGAAAGAGAAGAGGTAAAACTAAGTTGCTCCTTTGACAAACTAGTGAAACCAAACAACCTTGAGAGGTTGAACACATTGAAAGAAAGAATACAACAGAGATGAACAAAGTTGAAGCACTCCGTTTTAAAAGAAAGGAATTGAATAAGAACTTGATTAGGTGATAGAACTTGAAAAGAGGGCACGACACTCCGGTTAAATGGACAATCATGAAAAGAACATGATCTTGACAAAACAAGATGATGGGTTGAAGAGAACAACAACACAATGCCTCCGGAATGAAAGAATATAAGTTGTATCGACAGAACAAAAGAACGGAGAAGAAAACAACATCTTCTACCTCCGATGAGCTTGAAAAGCATCTTAAATAGAAGGGTCGCACGGAGTTGTTGGAAACTAACAACGAAAAGAGTAAACTTGATATGGTCTTATGGGATACATCTCAAATTATGAGGTGACAACCTGCCACTCACGGGAAAAAGAATTGGATTGATATGAACAAGGAGACGAGAAACTTATTTCTCCGGGAGGATAAATGAAGAACTTGGGTCACTTATAAGCACCATACTTTGCAACAATCCTTGGAGAAGGCTTTAGGAGAAACAAGATATAAGATAACTCCAACGAAGAGATTGGTGGATTTAAAATATCTCATTCTTGACAACATGTGAATCATGAAACACACAGAAATTGTCAAGAATGACATAATACCACATCAAAAGATAAGATAGAGCGAATATGACTTTGAGATGCGAGATGAAGAATGCTTGAGCTCCTCTGAAAAGAATGTTGATGAACACTTCGAGAAGGAATTAAATCCTTGAAGAACAACCATGTAGAGCCTCCATGAAGAACTCCGGTAAACAAAGGAATGAAAAGAAAGAGAAGTTGAAAACCCAAGGTGAATCCATGCAATGATTAGATGGATCTACGCGATGAAATAAATTGAGAGAGCTTGGAATCCTGGAAAAGAAAGATGAATAATTGAGATCAAGACTTTTGATGAGGCTCTAGAATAGGGAATTGAGTTCACTTGATGAAACAAGAATAAGAATTACATTATGCTTATCCTTCACCAATTTAAATTGATGACCAACAACGGATTTGACATAGTACTTATTCTCGAAGAAAGGATTAAGATAGATATCGCGCCAACTTGAGAAGGTCTTCAACGAAACACCGGTGGAATTGAAACAACGAATGAATTGATATGTTAACCAAGGAAGAGAACTCTTGAACTAATCACCGTTAGGATTGACAACGAATAAATAAATATGATAGCCAGGAAGAAAAATCCTGAATAGCCACCGTAAGAATTGGAAAAGAACGAAGAAATATGAAGCACCGGGAAGAATAAGAGAACAAAAGAAGATACTTGAGGGGATTTAAATACAAATGAACGAAGAGATCACGAGCTGATAAGAGAATACTTGAATGATGCACCGGTAAGATTGGAGAATGGTAACTGAAAGCTGAGAATGAATAAACCTGAAATGATGGACTCCGGATAATCAAACTAAGAAGACTCTTGAATAGCTCCGGATGGGTGAAAAGAATTCTCACAACAATAAAAAAACAATTATGAGAGGATGGCCGAGAATGGGGCAAGATTTAAAAGAAACTCTTCTTCGGTCTTCAAAATCTGAGAATTACGACGAGAAACACCATCATGAATTGTTGAGTCCCTCCAAAATAAAGGAGAATGGAAAAAATTGAACCAACAATGAAAGATCTTGGAGAAATACATATGACTGATGATGAATCATTCTTACGTCAAAATTTGAAATGAATTTGAGGATAAATCCGGGAAAATAAGAAGAGTCAGGTAAGATCCTGGGAAAAGACCTGTGGGTTAGGGCCCACTCAAAAGAAACACCGTCGAACGATTTAAAAGAGAGAATGCAATGGTTGAATTAAAAGGCTTGAATGAGATAAACATCCTCAAAATAGGATTAACGGATCTTGAATGACAAGACGATCCTTCTGAGATATCTTCAGCACTCCGGAACAATTGAACAGCGAGAGGTGAATGATTAAGAATTGCACCGGCATGAGAAAACATTGAAACGAGGAAAGGATATGATCAATAAAGCTTGACTTGAAACCACCGGAGATGAAAAGAATGAAGAATGACGAACTTGAAGCTCCATTAGAACCTTCCTGAGAATCACCGGATAAGAACATTGACGGAAAAGGAATGGAGGGACTTCACGAGAATAAAAGCATACTTGATTAAGAAATCTGAGTCCAAAAAAAAAAGGGGGGGGGGGGGGGGAAAAAACAAAGGCAACTTGGAGACGGATGAAACAAACACCGTTGAGAAGAACTGATACTTGATCTTGCGAATGTTGAAGTGATCGGATCCACTTGAAGAGAAACACGCCAGTGAAAAAGGATTGACATGACAATCTCGATTATCAATAAGGATTAGTACTCACATCGGAGTATGAGTGTAACGCCCTCGATGCGGCTTTATCTCCCACGTGTCGAAGCACGACTTAGAGGCATAACCGCATTGAATGCAATGTCGCAAGTGAGGTAATCTTCGCAAACAACCCATGTAATACAAAAGGGGAAAAGATACATAGTTGACTTACAATCGCCACTTCACACAATACATCAATATAACATTACATCATCCAGATACAATCAAGGTCCGACTACAGAACCAAAATAAAAGAACCCCAAATGCGACAAGGTCCCCGATCGACCCCAACTGGGCTCCACTACTGAACAACTAGAACGAAACAACACAAAGGACAAGATCTTCATCGAGCTCCTCCTGAGCTTGGTTGCGTCATCTGCACGGGCTCATCGGCACCTGCAAGCTGGTTTTGGAAGCAATCTATGAGCCACGGGGACTCAGCAATCTTGCACCCTCGCCTCAAGACTATTTAAGCTTATGGGTAAGGTAAAGGTATGAGGTGGAGCTGCAACAAGCGACTAGCATATTTGGTGGCTAACATACGCAAATGAGAGCGAGAAGAGAAGGCAAAGCACGATCGAGAAACTATGATCAAGAAGTGATCCTAGAACAACCTACGTCAAGCATAACTCCAACACCGTGTTCACTTCCCGGACTCCGTCGGAAAGAGACCATCATAGTTACACACGCGGTTGATGTGTTTTAATTAAGGTCAACTTAAGGTTTTCTACGACCGGACATTAAGAAATTCCCATCTTCCCATAACCGCGGGCACGGCTTTCGAAAGTTTTCTACCTATCTAGTCAAGGTTAAATGAGGCCGGAAGCAACGAACAACAATTCCGGTAAATCCCCATACGCATATATTAGGTTTGGTACTGATCTTCCCTAAACCATATTTTAAAGTTTTTAAACATGCAAAGTGAAGCCACCATGTTAAACTAGGCATTTTTCCACCCCATTTACATATAAAGTTTATTAGAAACCGAGCTACGGTTATGTAGTTATGAATTAAAGCATTTTAGCATGTTATTTAAGCAAATTAAAACAAACAACATTTTAAACATTTCAAACATGGTTGAAAGTTGCAAATTATGAAACTAGACACAGTTTTAAGCATTTTTCATATATAATGTGTTTTAGTATGATGCACCGTTTGAGAGATATGATAAGCATGAACAATAGGGGGTATTCTGTAAAACTGGCAGCCTCTGGAAAAAAGACAAAATCACTGGAGCCTAGAAAAAAGACTCTGGGCCGAATCTGGCCAGCCCAAAGTGCACAGGGGGGGGGGTTCTCACGTTGGGCCAACAGGCTGGCTTGCATCTTGGGCTGACAGGGGCAAGGTGGAGCATGTTGGGCCTAGCGAGGAGGTGGACGCAGTCAACGCTCGAGGCGTTCGTCGTCTCCCGACGAACAGGAGGTAGTCGAGGCAGGGGCAATGGGCGCGAGAACTTGGTGCTGCCGTGGTTGCAGGCGAGGAGGACGACTCCGGCGGCGCAGGTCCTAGCGGCAAACGGCGATGAACGGAGTAGGGCGGCGGATCTGGGCGAAGAGGAGCTGGGCCTTGGCATGGGGTCGGGTTGTTCGATCGACAGGGGATACAAACGGCAGCAGCAGGTGAGGCCGGCGACGGCACAAGTGGTCAGGGACGGGGCCCAGCCGGTGGAATCCGGCAGGAACGGTCAAGGGCAGTGGAGGCCCGCCGGATCCGGTGGTTTTCGACGAGGTTCCCTGCAACAGTGCTCCATCGGGCGCCCATGGCGAACCTGCGACGGGTCAGAGAGGGGAGGTGAGAGAGAGAAGAACAGGAAGATGGAATGGGAGGCAGGGAAGAGAGGGGTGGTACGAGCCTGCTGGAGGAGGTCGCCGGGACGAGCTGCTCCTGAACCCCTCGGGATCGAGCATAGGAGAGGCTCCGGTTAGTGGGATGGGTGGATCGAATGCGAGGTGATTGGCCTGGTTTTGAAAACGAGGAGGAGGGTGGTGCTGTGGATGGATGGATTTGATAGATGGCGGCGGCGGCTGATCCTAGGAGGGGGGAGCCTGTAGGTGGCGGCGGCTAGGGAGGACAAATGTCCTAGTCTCTAGGGTTGGGTCCGTATATATATAGTAAGTGGGTTTTTGGATCGGGGCAAGGTCCCTACGATCGGAATCGGACGGTCGCGAAAAAAATATGTTAGGAAGTCCAATTAACAAAACGGAGACGTTTTGTAGACGTTTGGGGATGATCCGGACACAATGGTAACGATGTCCGGGTCGGGTCCGGGACAACTTTTCGGGCGCGCGCGCGAGGAGGACCGCGGGCTGACGAGAGAGGTTAGGTTGGACCCGGCGGTAGTTAGTGGGCTGTGTCGATGGTCTCGAGCTGAGAGAAGAGAAGAGAGAGAAGCCGGCGTCTGTTTCCGAAGACCGAAAACGTCCGACGTTAGACCGGCTATATTGCCGCTATAGTTTAACGGTTGGGCTATCAAATGAACTCCGAATGCGATGAAACTTGACAGGCGGTCTATCTCCACTATAATAAGACCGCACGCCAACTCTCATCCCATTACGAGAACATTTCCCGGCCACTTATAAAATACTATTTGGACGTGCCGCGGGCGCGTGCAAGTGTGGTTGGGCTCAGAACGGACAACGGAGAGAACTCGGAGAACCCGGACGAATGCAAGTTTTTTTAAAACATGATGATGCAATGCACATGATGACATGACAAGATGCAACACGCAAGAGAATGACATGGCAACAACGGTGAATAACTGGAAGACACCTGGCACAACGGTCTCGGGGCGTCACAACACTCCACCACTACGAGAGGATCTCGTCCCGAGATCTAGAATGGCACCAGAGGGATAACATAAGAGAAAAGAGGAGAGGTAAAACTAAGTTGCTTCTTTGACAAACGAGTGAAACCAAAGAATCTTGAAAAGGTTAAGCCATTTCAAGAAAAGAATACAACGGAGATGACAAATTGAAAACACTCCGTTAGAAAAGAGGGACAAGGAAGAACAAACTTGAAAGCACTCCGGTAGGGAAGATTAATAAGGAAGAACAAATTCGGACAGCACTCCGGTTGAAAAGAGATGCAAGGCTTGATAAGGCGAAAAGAACTTGAACAAAGGGGCACAATACTCCGGTTAAAACAAGATAGGGAAGGAATAAGAATGATATAATTTGGACGGCACTCCGCCTGTAAATGGAAGGAATTGAACTTGACAAGATGAGAGGATACTTGAAAAGAGGACACAACACTCTAGTTAAAAGGATAAGCATGAAAAGAACACGATCCGGATAAAACAAGAAGATGGGTTGAAGAGAGCAACATCACAATGCCTCCGTAACAAAAGAATAGAAGAAAGATAATTGAGATAGGAGAAAGGAGAAGAAAATGCCAACTTCTGCCACAAAAGAGCTTGAAGAGGCATCTTCAGGAGAAGGGTCGAATGGAGTTGATGGAAAAAAACAACAACAAAAAGAATATGCTTGATATGGTCTTATGGAATACATCTCAAAATTATGAGGTGACAACCTGCCACTCACGGGAAGAAGAATTGGATTGATAAGAACAAGGAGACGAGAAACTTAATTCACCGGGAGGATAAATGAAGAGCTTGGATCATTTATAAGCACCATAAATAGCGACAATCCTTAGAGGAAAGCTTTAGGTGAAATATAACCCAAGATAAATCCAAAGAAGAGATTGATGGATTTAAAATACCTCATTCTTAACAACATGTGAATTATGAGTCATGAACTCAAATTATATCAACCAATATGGGATTAAAATCACATCCAATGATACGGTACAAAGAAATGCACTCCGGATTGCAAGATGAAGAAATACTTGAGATCTTCTGAAAAGAATCTCGATGAACACTTCGAGAAGGAATTAAATCCTTGATGAATCACCATGTCGAGCCTCCATGAAGAACTCCAGTAATAAAAGAATGATCAAACGAAATGAAGGATGAAAAGAATAAGGTTGAAGCCTTGCAATGATAAGATGGATCTTCATGATGATGAAAGCTTGGAACTCCGGGAAAAAGAAAAGATGAACCAATTGAAACCGAGAATTTGATGAACCGTCGGAATAATTGAATTTACTCGATGAAACAAGAATAAGAATTACATTATGCTTATCCTTCACCAATTAAATTGATGACAAACAACGGATTTGGCACACTACTTATTCTTGTCGAAAGGATTAAGGTAGATATAGCATGACTTGAGAACGTCTTCAACGAACCACCGGTAGGATTGAAACAACGAATGAATTGATATGATAGCAAGGTAAGAGAAATCTTGAGCGAACCACCGTAAGAATTAAAAATGAAAGTGACAAAGGCACAAATCACAGAAAAGAATTGGAAACGAATGACGATACTTGATGGGATTTAGAAAGAACTGAACAAAGATATCGTGAAATGATTAGATAATACTTGAATGATGCACCGTTAAGATTTGGAGAATGATAGCTGAAGGCTGAGAATGAATAATCCTTCTGAAATGATGGGCTCCGGAGGAAGGAAAAGAGAAAACAACTCATGAAACGCTCCGGATGGATGAAGAGAATTGCCACAATCAAAAAAATTATGAGAGGATGGCACGAAGCTAGAGCCATGAATCTCTGAGAGAGCGGATAGATATGGAGGAAAAGTCTTCTTCGGTCTTCAAAAACCTGAGAATGACGACGAGAAACACCAACAAGAATTATTGAGGCACTCTGGAATGAAGAATGGAAAGGTTGAGCCAACGATGAAAAGAATTTGAAAGATCTTGGAGAAAGGCATTTGACTGATGATAATTCATTCTTACGTCAAACTTTGAAATGAATTTGAGACTAACTCCGGGAGAATAAGAAGAGTCAGGTAAGATCCTAGGAAAAGACCTGTGGGTTAGGGCTCACTCAAAAGATACACCTTTGAACGATTTGAAGGAGAGATTACACCGGTTGAATTAAATGGCTTGAATAAGACAGGACCTCAAAATAGCTTGAACGGATGCAAAGTGAAAACACAAATCTTCGAGATATCTTCAGCAGTCCGGAACAAATGAATAACGAGAAGTGAATGAATATGAGGAACACCGGCATGAGAGGGTATTTGAAACGAGGAGAAAGATATGATCAATAAAGCTTGACTTGAATCCACCGGAGAAGAAAAGAATGAAGAATGAAGAACTAGTAGAACATCTTCTTGAGAACCACCGAGTAAGAATATTGATGAAAAAGAATGGAGAGACTTCACATGAATAAAAGGATACTTGATTAAGACATCTGAGTCCTTGAAGAAAAAGGGGGGGGGGGGGGGAAAACAAAGGCAACTTGGAGACGGATGAAACAAACACCGTTGAGAAGAAGTGATAATTGATCTTGCGGAAGTTGAAATGATCGGATCCACTTGAAGAGAACACACACCGGTTGAAAAGGATTGCCATGACAATCTCGATGATCAAGAGGGATTAGTATTTACATCGGAGTATGAGAACACCATTTAGAAAAGGTATGGAATAAACACTTGACATTGAAGCAACTCGAATACCACAACTCAAAACAAAACAAAGGATTGGCTTCCAGAATAAGCCGGAACAAACATATGATAGAGATTTCATCCGAAGTTTTCATGGTGGGGCCTACACGGGCTCGATCGTACAGCACCATCATGTACAAGGCAGTGCACATGACATACGAAGCGTCCCCGAGTCGGCATAGCCAAGGACACTTTAAGACACAACGAGACCACTGTAAAACCGACCGTGAATAGGCGGACCACTAGACGTCGAACCCCAATTTCATATCATACCTCTATCGGAAAGATATTCTAAGATCTACTTGAATTCCCACTTATAAAGTCCCGAAATTTTCCGGTTATGCAATCAGGTGTTGGGGATACAGGGGAAGCATAATATCTCACCCAAAACTAGCAAATCCTACATCTAGCTGTATCCATCCTTCAACACATAACCAAGAATCCTTCGGAAATCGTCTACCCCAACCTTCGAAAAGCATCCGTTAACATTTAGCAGTGGGGGCTCCTAAGGTCGTCAACTCGTCAGCTAATTCGACCAAGCAGTGGGGGCTCCTAAGGTCGGGGAAGGCTCTGATACCAACTTGTAACGCCCTCGATGCGGCTATATCTCCCATGTGTCGAAGCACGACTTAGAGGCATAACCGCATTGAAAGCAATGTCGCAAGTGAGGTAATCCTCGCAAACAACCCATGTAATACAAAAGGGGAAAAGATACATAGTTGACTTACAATCGCCACTTCAAACAATACATGAATATAACATTACATCATCCAGATACAATCAAGGTCCGACTACGGAACCAAAATAAAAGAAGAACCCCAAATGCGACAAGGTCCCCGATCGACCCCAGCTGGACTCCACTGTTGAACAACTAGAACGAAACAACACAAAGGACAAGATCTTCATCGAGCTCCTCCTGAGCTTGGTTGCATCATCTGCACGGGCTCATCGGCACCTGCAAGCTGGTTTTGGAAGCAATCTGTGAGCCATGGGGACTCAGCAATCTCACACCCTCACGATCAAGACTATTTAAGCTTATGGGTAAGGTAAAGGTATGAGGTGGAGCTGCAGCAAGCGACTAGCATATTTGGTGGCTAACATACTCAAATGAGAGCGAGAAGAGAAGGCCAAGCACGATCGAGAAACTATGATCAAGAAGTGATCCTAGAACAACCTACGTCAAGCATAACTCCAACACCGTGTTCACTTCCCGGACTCCGTCGGAAAGAGACCATCACGGTTACACATGCGGTTGATGTGTTTTAATTAAGGTCAACTTCAGGTTTTCTACAACCGGACATTAACAAATTCCCATCTGCCCATAACCGCGGGCATGACTTTCGAAAGTTCAAATCCCTGCAGGGGAGTCCCAACTTAGCCCATGACAAGCTCTCACGGTCAATGAAGGATATATCTTCTCCCGAGACATTCCGATCAGACTCGGTATCCCGGTTCTACAAGACAACTTCGACAAGTTAAAACAAATCGAGCAACACCGCCCGAATGTGATGACAAATCCCGATAGGAGCTGCACATATCTCGTTCTCAGGGCACACTCAGATGAGAAATCCGTACAACTAAAACCAAACCCCGAGTTTCCCCGAGGGGGCACTGCACAGGGATCTAGTTTGGACCAACACTCAGAGGAGCACTGGCCCAGGGGGGGTTTAAATAAAGATGACCCTTGAGTCCGCGAAACCCAAGGGAAAAAGAGGCTAGGTGGCGAATGGTAAAACCAAGGTTAGGCATTGCTGGAAGAGTTTTATTCAAGGCGATTTGTCAAGGGGTTCCCATTATTACCCAACCGCGTAAGGAACGCAAAATCCGGGAACATAACACCGATATGACGGAAACTAGGGCGTTACAATGAGAACAGCATTTGGGGAAGGTATGGAATCAACATTTGCCTTTGAAGCAACTCGAATACCACAACTCAAAACAAAACAAAGGATTGGCTTGCAGAATAAGCCAGAACAAACATATGATAGAGATTTCGTCCGAAGTTTTCGTGGTGGGGCCTACACGGGCTCGATCGTACAACACCATCATGTACAAGGCAGTGCACATGACATACGAAGCGTCCCCGAGTCGGCATAGCCAAGGACTCTTTAAGACACAACGAGACCACTATAAAACCAACCGTGAATAGGCGGACCACTAGACGTCGAACCCCAATTTTGTATCATACATCTGTTGGAAAGAAATCCTAGGAGCTACTTGAATTCCCACCTATGAAACTCCCGAACCTTTCCGGTTATGGAATCAGGTGTTGGGGATACAGGGGAAGCATAATATCTCACCCAAACTAGCAAATCCTACATCCAGCTTTATCCATCCTTCAACACATAACCAAGAATCCTTCGAAAATCATCTACCTCAACCTTCGAAAAGCATCCATTATACGAGTTATGGCAATACTCCCGAGCTCCCGCCCCAGTACTAGGTGGCATCGAGGTTACCACACCAACAAATGCATAAAAGTGATTTTCGATGTCAGCGAAACTAAACTCAGGTATTCCAGAAGTGCAATGATAAAATTGTGACGACAACACCTCGGAGCTCAACTCCCCGGGACACTACCACAACCCCTAAATGACAGGAGGCACCAAGAACAATGTTCTCGTCACAAAACCATCGGAACGATTCCAAGATACCCGCGTGATCCTAAAAAAAAATTTTGTGGAAAATTTGAGAAGAGAAGAGTCAGAACTCTACGTCAGGATGCCTCACTAGAGTGACGAAGGGACTGAGGAGTAAAAAGAATTCCTAACTCTCCGATATATAATTCCTAAATGACTCAAAACATTTTTTTCTAGACTCAACTCATCCGCTAATTCGGTCAAGCAGTGGGGGCTCCTAAGGTCGGGGAAGGCTCTGATACCAACTTGTAACGCCCTCGATGCGGCTATATCTCCCACGTGTCGAAGCACGACTTAGAGGCATAACCGCATTGAAAGCAATGTCGCAAGTGAGGTAATCTTCACACAACCCATGTAATACATAAGGGCCCGACTACGGAGCCAAAATAAAAGAAGACTACCCCAAATGCTACACAGATCCCCGATCGACCCCAACTGGGCTCCACTACTGACCAACTAGAACGAAACAACATAAAGAACAAGATATTCAACGAGCTCCTCCTTGAGCTTGTTTGCGTCACCTGCACGGACTCATCGGCACCTGCAAACTGGTTTTGGAAGTATCTATGAGTCACAGGGACTCAGCAATCTCACACCCTCGCGATCAAGACTATTTAAGCTTATGGGTAAGGTAAAGGTATGAGGTGGAGCTGCAGCAAGCGAGTAGCATATATGGTGGCTAAACATACGCAAATGAGAGTGAGAAGAGAAGGCAAAGCACGATCGAGAAACTATGATCAAGAAGTGATCCTAGAACAACCTACGTCAAACATAACTCCAACACCGTGTTCACTTCCCGGACTCCGCCGAGAAGAGACCATCATGGTTACACACTCGGTTGATGTATTTTAATTAAGGTCAACTTCAGGTTTTCTACAACCGGACATTAACAAATTCCCATCTGCCCATAACCGCGGGCACGGCTTTTGAAAGTTCAAATACCTGCAGGGGTGTCCCAACTTAGCCCATCACAAGCTCTCACGGTCAACGAAGGATATTCCTTCTAGCGGGAAGACCCGAGCAGGCTCGGAATCCCGGTTACAAGACATCCTCGACAATGGTAAAACAAGTCCAGCAACACCGCCCGAATGTGACGACAAATTCCGATAGGAGCTGCACATATCTCGTTCTCAGGGCACACTCAGAATGAGCAGTCCGTACAACTAAAACTAGCCCCCGAGTTTCCCCGACGTGGCACTGCAAGGGGCTCTAGTTTGGACCAACACTCAGAGGAGCACTGGCCCGGGGGGGGGGGTTAAAATAAAGATGACCCTTGAGTCTGCAGAACCGAAGGGAAAGAAAAGGCTAGGTGGCGAATGGTAAAACCAATGTTGGGCATTGCCGGAGGAGTTTTATTCAAGGCGAACTGTCAAGGGGTTCCCATTATAACCCAACCGCATAAGGAGCACAAAATCTGGGAACATAACACCGATATGACGGAAACTAGGGCGGCAAGAGTGGAACAAAACACCAGGCATAAGGCCGAGCCTTCCACCCTTTACCAAGTATATAGATGCATTAATTAAATAAGAGATATTGTGATATCCCAACAAAATATCCATGTTCCAACATGGAACAAACTCCAATCTTCACCTACAACTAACAATGCTATAAGAGGGGCTGAGCAAAGCGGTAACATAGCCAATCAACGGTTTGCTAGGACAAGGTGGGTTAGAGGCTTGGTTCAACAATATAGGAGGCATGATAAGCAAGTGGTAGGTATCGCAGCACAGGCATAGCAAAAGAGCAAGCAAAGATACAAGTGATTTCGAGGGTATGGTCATCTTGCCTGAAATCCCGCAAGGAAGAAGAACGAGTCCATGAAGAAGACAAACGGACGTAGTCAAACGGTTCCTCACAAACGCGATGTTATCGGAACCAACCCGAAGAAGCAACACCGAAAAAGAGCAAACAACCTAGTAAACAACCACCACATAGACATGGCATGATGCGCAAACAAGAATGATGCATGTCCGGTTTAAAGAGGGCATGGCAAAGTGCACAAGCAATCCTACAAATTAAGTGGAGCTCAATATGCAACGAGCTGCATATTGGCGAAACACCACGACAAGTTATTTAGTGTGATCTCGTTTATGTACCCAACAATATTAAACGTAGTCAAACGGTTCCTCACAAACGCGATGTTACCTATCTAGTCAAGGTTAAATGAGGCCGGAAGCAACGAACAACAAATCCGGAAACTCCTCATGTGCATAAATTAGATTTGGTACTGTTCTACCCTAAACATAATTTTAGAGTTATTAAACATGCAAAATAAAACCACCATGTAAAACTAGGCAATTTTCCACCCCATTTACATATAAAGATTATTAAATTCCGAGTTACAGTTATTTAGTTATGAATTAAAGCATTTTAGCATGCCATACGAGCAAATTAAAGCAAACATCATTTTAAGCATTTCAAACATGGATGGAAATGACATATTATCAAACTACACAAAATTCTAAGCAACTTTCATATATAAAGCATTTTAATCCGGTGCATGGATGATGAGTTATTATATCCATGAAACAGGAGGGTTTTTTTGTAAAAACTGCTGACTCTGGAAAATAGAAGAAAACATTCTATGTAAAATAACTGGATACGGGCCGGATCTGGTTGGCGGCCCAGCAGAGAGGAGGGGCTGGCACTCACCTAGCTGGACCTGGCCCAGGGCGGTGGGAAGGTGTGGGCTGGGCCGCAGTCAACGGTTGAAGGGGAGGCAGCCCAGGTGCGTGCGGTCGACGCAGGCGCGGTCAGCGAAGAACCACGGCGACGGCGGCCGAACTCCGGCGAGCGCGGCGCGCGGGGAAACGACGACGGGCGCGGTAGGCGAGGTCGGGAACGAGCAGATCCTGGCGAGGGAACCTCGGGGCGCCAGATCTATCACAGGGACGAACGATCTGGTGGCCCCTTCTCCATTTCCGGCGGTGAAGGCGAGCTCGAGGCCGGCGTCCTTGGCGGTGGAGGCTTGCTGCGAGGAAGAGAGAGATCCAGTGAGGGGAGGAAGGAGAACGGGAAGGGAGTGAGAGGGAGGCGAGGGCGGCACTGGCCTGCTGCCGAGGTGATCGATGCGAGCAGGCTTCGGCGAGCTTGTCGGCGACGAGGAGATGGCGTAGCGGGGTAGAGTCCCTCGATCCAGGTCGGGATCGAGGAGGAAGCGGGAGGATGGGCTCGCGCAGGCGCGCGTGGGCTGTGACGGCGGTGGCAGATGGGCTCCGCGGGCCCCTCTCGGGCCTGGCAGGGCCGCGGGAGGTGGGAGGAGGCCAGGGGCGACGTGGCATCGTCCCGTTGGCTGCGGGTGACCACGCGGTGGCGGCTGGCGCTAGGAGCGCGCCATGTGGCACCGGCGAGGTGGCGGTGCGGGAAGAGACCAAGGGCGGCGGCGACAAGTGGAGGCCAGGGAGGGGTTCGGCGCTGAAATTGAGGGGAGGGGGGCTAGAGGTAGGTGGAGGGCTAGGGATGCCAAAAATGGCATGGAGGGGGGTCTATATAAGGCAAGGGGGCTAGGGTTAGGGGGTTTGAGGCCGTTTCGGAGCCGTTCGATCTCGATCAGATGACCCGGAGCGGAGGTGGGTTAGATAGGTGGGCTAGTGGGCTGTGCTAGATAGAGATGGGCTGAGAAGAGAGGAGAGAGAGGCCCGGCAACCATTTTCGGAGACCGAAAACGTCCGATGTTAGACCGACTATAATGTCGCTATAGTTTAATGGTTGGGCTATCTAACGAACTCCGAATGCGATGAAACTTGACAGGCGGTCTATCTACACTATAATAAGACCACACGTCAACTCTCATCCCATTCCAAGAACATTTTCCGGCCACTTATAAAATAATAAACCGGACATGCCGCGGGCGTGTGCAAGTGTGTCTGGGCTCAGAACGGACAACAGACGAAACGAGGAGACCGAGACGAATGCAAGTTTTGAAAACATGATGATGCAATGCATAGGATGACATGACAAGATACAACACGCAAGCAAATGACATTGCAAAGACGGCGAATAACTGGAAGACACCTGGCACAACGGTCTTGGGGCGTTACAGAAAACTTGGCCTAATAGATAATCCGGCGATCCAAGTCAATCACCATTGTCAATGGGGAGTTACATTGTTATAGTGTTACATGAGCAATTCAGCGTTGTGTGTCTCCTCAAGAGGGTCGCGAGATTTTGCGAGAAATCCACGAAGGAGATTGCGGTCACCATGCCGGTTCAAAATCCTTGGTGGCTAAGGCTTTTCGTCACGGCTTCTACTAGTTGACGGCTCATGCTGATGCAGTGGATTTAGTAAAGAGGTGTGATGGTTGTCAGAAGTTTGCACGCCGCGCCCATGTTCCAGCTCAGGAGTTGAGAATGATTCCAATCGCTTGGCCATTTGCAACTTGGGGGATCGATATGGTTGGACCCTTTAAGAGATCCAAGGACAAAAAGACCCACCTGTTGGTGGCAGTTGACAAGTTTACCAAGTGGGTAGAGGAAGAGCCAGTTAGTAAGTGTGATGCAGCCACCGCGGTTCAATTCATCAAGAAGGTGATATTCAGGTTTGGTTTTCCACACAGCATTATCACGGATAATGGTACTAATCTGTATAAGGGTGAGATGGAGGAATTTTGTCAACGTGAGCACATCCGGCTTGATGTAGCGTCAGTGGCTGACCCCCAGTCTAATGGTCAAGCGGAAAGGGCAAATCAAGAAATTTTGAGAGGTATTAAACCCCGGCTTATGGTTCCTTCAAAGCGGAAACCGGGTTGTTGGGTGGAGGAGTTACCTTCTGTGTTATGGAGTATCAACACCACACCAAACAGATCGACGGGTTATACACCTTTCTTCATGGTTTATGGAGCATAGGCGGTTCTTCCTAGTGACATCCGTCATGACTCGCCCCGTGTGGCGGCTTACGTTGAAGCTGACAATGAGAAGGCACGTCAGGACTCACTGGACATGTTAGATGAGGAGCGTGATCTCGCAACGGCACGTCCGGGATTTATCAACAAGATCTCCGGCGTTATCACATCCGCCGGGTTAAAACCAGAACTTTTCAAGAGGGTGATCTGGTGCTCCGGCTCATCCAGGATCAAACTGATATGCACAAGTTATCCCCACCTTGGGAAGGACCTTTTGTGGTCAGAAAAAACATACACAATGGGTCATACTACCTTATCAATGTTCGAGAGGACAAAGACTCACGTATATCTGAGTAGGAGACCAAGCGGCCGTGGAATGTAGCCCTTCTTCGGCCTTACTATACTTGAGCTACAGGCTCTTCTTATGTACATACTTATGACAATGTATATATTATATAATAAACCGGTGCCTCAGCTAAAGCGGGGTCTCTGTTATTTTTTACATCATGTGTGATTCCATGGGGGCTTCTACTGACAAAGCGGAGTTTTATTAACCCGGCCCATAAGGCCACACAGATATAAAGGGAATCACTAGGGGGCTTGGTCGTATTCGAACCATAGCTACACCTCTTGATCGGTTTAAAGCCAAAAAGGAATATCACTAGGGGGCTCGGTTGTTTGCACACCGTAGCTACACCTCTTGACAGGCTTAAAGCCAAAACGAAATTATGTGGAACCAAAGAGAGTCTGTTGCATCAAGCACAACTCAAACATAGGCAACCACTGAGCATAGCTCAAATATTACCTGGGGGCTCCTTGCTTCTCAAAGAACAACGAGCTTGCACCCTTGTAATAGGCTATCAAGCCAGTCTTGGAAGCCAGGTGTATTCACCTAAAACCCCGAGTTAACCTGCCTCTATAAGTAAGCCACTCCACCCAGGTAAACCTGGTATGACCCATCGAACGTTTGACAAGTCAATCTCGTAGACCCTGAACTTGTCAAAGTTAAAACGGTGATTGGGTCAAGATTGAGATCCATCTTAAAAGGCTTTGCAAAATGGTTTAACTCAGCGTCCTGGTAGTCCATGAAAAGCCTCGATCTAGGGCCTGGCAGCCCATGAAAAGCCTTGTATATTTCTTTTCGATTTGTTGTTTTTAATATCTTTTGATAAGGGATTTATGAATATTTCTGATAAACCGGTGTTTATTACAACCCGGCGTGAATTTCAACGCTTAGTTGTCAGTACATGATGAGTTCTAAACCGGCAGTACGTTGCTACGGTCTGGTTTGACTAGATGTCACCAGCATTATACGAACAAAGCAGCGGCTATTATAGCCCGGTATGGTTTTTATATGAACCGGCAAGAGAGCAAGGAGTCATCAACACTCTGGATTGGTGTTTTTCACCCTTACTATACAAATAGTTGGTCAGCCAACGAGGTATGTCACAGGTATCATCTATTTTATATCTGGTTAATACAAATCTTGGTTATCCATCCAAGTTATGTATATTTTTTTGGGCATCCTGACCTGTCTAGTGGTAAACCACTAGGACACTTTTGAGTCCTTATATGCAGGAACCCAAATCATAATGGACTATGCATAAATAGATCCTAAAAGCAGGACAAGTTTTCAAGTATCAAGAAAAACAAACATGCTCGATGGCATGGCAGATAAAGTACTTACACTATCCTATTACAAGGCGCTTCAAAACAGCGCAAATTGCATAATTGTTTTAAATAGGAGTGGCAGACTGCATCTGATAAACCGGCCACCGGTTTAGGATTCCTCCTCGGGATGGTTTGATGGTTGAGGGTCATCTTACGTAGTCACGTTCTCTTCATCCGTCCCCAGACGCTGGAAATCAACCGTTGACCAATCGATTCCGGTTAAGGCTTGAAAAACGGCCTCTTCATGGATAAGGTTGGAGGGATCAATGTCAGGAGCGTAAGTATGCTTACGGATTGGTGGCACAAGATCTTCAACATTATGGATCGACGCGGGCTGTCTTTTCCCCTCAGCATCATAAACCGGTTGAAAATGAGATAGATCTGTTTTCTCCACCAGTTTGCTTGCCATCGGTCGCATCTCCTTTGTCAGCCTTCGGAGATCATCGTTATTGAAGTCTGAGCCATATTCTTTCACATCAGGATACCCTTTGATGATATCTGCCGGTTCAAGATCCGGAATCCACGCCTTGGCCTGGATTAGCGCGGTCAGCGCTCCTAACCTTGCGGCTGATCTCTTCAGTTTGTTGATCCGGGCAGGCAGCATGGCCAGCTTTTCAATAGTTTCTTTTATCAGCGATGGCGGAGGCTTGTTATAAGCTGCAGTGCAAATGGCTCGCTGGGATCCAGAGAATAGCTGTTCTATCAAGGTATAGGCCGCTTTAAGCTTCATCCGCATGTCAGAGCCCAGATGAGCAATGCAGGTCCCTGTCATGGTTAAGCATCAGTAAACCGGTCATTGATAATATATTATGAATTAGACAAACTACACGAGAGGGTACTTACCAAACACAACAGAAGTCATGGCGTTAATCTACCGCTTTAAGCCGGCCAGTTCTTCAACCACCGGCTTCAGGGCTGCCTCTGCGTCCTCGGCCTTCTTTGTTAAACTGGCCTTTTCTGTCTCCCAGTCTGCACGCTCTTTGTTAAAGGTTTCTTTCAGCTTCTCCCTAGATGCTAAGGCATTGGTCAGCTCTTCTTTGGCTTTGGAAGCCTCTGCTTGTTGATATTTAACATTCTCTTGAAGTTCCGCGGTTTGAGCATCCTTCTTACTCAGCTCAGCCTACAAAGGTGAGATATATCATAAAAACAGGTTATGAAGTACCAAGCGTATAACAAGTTATGCACTTTGTACTTGGGGGCTAATGCCTATTTGCTCTATCATCAATATATTTTTCACAAGTCTCAAGTACAATGCAAGAAGTATCCTTGGCACTTGGGGGCTAATGTACATCTGTCCAAAGTTGACACATTGATTCAAGACCCGGTTTACCTTGGAAAGATAAACCGGCCCTTGGGGGGCACACTGATGAAAACTACAGGAATATAATGATAAAATACCAGTTTGTTTCCAAAGATCACTTGACATATGGAGGATCAACATGCAAGGATTGAGATATTACGAAGTCCCAATTTATGTTTGTCATCATAAACCGGCCCTTGGGGGCTACTTGAGTTGATATTTACAAATTGGGTTTATGAAAGGGGAAGCGATGAAGATACCTCATAGCGCTCCTTCATTAGGTTCACCAAACCGGCTTCGTAATCATGGTTTGAGTGCAGGCGGTTTAGAAGGCCAGAGTGGAGTTCTTGAGCACTGAGATGGGCATAGCTTGACAAGTCGGTGCTCCATTTGCCTTTTTCCATGGCAGCACATTCTTCCTTGGCACTATGGTTGGCCAAAATTACAGGATGGCCAGGGGAGGTGTGACCAATACTAGTAATGATAACTTCGCCTTCTTTGTCTCCAGCAGTCTTTGCTGGAGTTGATGGGGTGTCAGTAGCTCTCACCGGACTAGAAGATCTATCATCAGCCCGGATTGGATTTGCTGGTTCATCATCAGGCATAGCAGTGTCAACTTCTGGTTGTTCATCAGTATTGTGGTCTTGAGGGGGTGGTTCTTCAAAGGTAGCTTCAAGATTTGGACCCTCTGGTTCAACTGTTTGCCCCGGTTCAACCGTTTGCTCTGATTCGATGACCACCTGGTCTTCTGGCGGATTGTTCACCCGAGCCTTTTTGCTAGGCCGGGCTTTGGCTCTAAAACAGAATAAGATGTGAAAGTTAAGCATAGCATATAAAGTATAAAAACCCACGTGTCCCTTGTCCGGTTTAACCCCTTTAAGCTAACCCGTAGCGATGGCTCCACGACTAAGTCCTTTCATGAGGACATGTGCGTCGACGGTGGTGCCTCGCCGCACACCTCTCACCGCCAACTAATGCAGTGGGCGCGTGAAGTCACTGCGGCGGAGCCATCGTTTGATGCCTAGAGGCCACTGAAGTGGTCCAGCATGCCTATCATTTTTGACACTAAGGATCACCCTAATCGCACGACTACGGTCGGGTGTTTGCCGTTGTTGGTTTCACCAACAATACGCAACCTCAAGGTGTCAAAAGGGCTAGTTGATGGTGGGGCCGGTTTGAACTTGATCTCGCCTGCCATGATCGAGAGGCTGCAAATCCCCGATGGAGATCTCAAGGAGACGAGCACATTTCAAGGGGTCAACCCAGGGAGCAGTCAGCCGAAGGGTAAGATCACGTTGCCCATTACATTTGGGGGCGAGCTGAACTATAGGACGGAGAAGATTGTTTTTGATGTTGCCAAGATCCCCTTGCCCAATAATGGGATCCTCAGCCGCCCAACGCTGGCCAAGTTTATGGCGGCATCACATAGGCCTACAAGACGTTGACGATTCCCGGGCCAATGAGCATCATCACCGTCCCCTCCAACAAGAAAGACACACTCATCTACACTGACCAACTCTATCGGGAGGCAGTTGCGGCAGCTACCGCCAAGGTACTTGTTACCGCCGTTGAGACCCCGGGAGGGAAGAAAACTAGCAAGGCCTCTGCCCCTGCCGGCAAGGGCCCTTCCGGCAAGAGTTCTGACTCTGGCAAGGACTCCCGCACCTCCTTCGGCAAACACGCCTCTTCGGAGCACCGCGTTCCCGTTGAGGACATGCCAGAAAGTTCTGCCTGCGGAAGCAAGAGGTCCAAGGCAGCCCCACCAACAACCAAGCAGGTGCCCGTCAAGGAGGATGGCAAGGCTGGAGCTTTTACCATAAGCTCCACCCTTGACAACAAATAGGAAAGCGCGCTCATCGCCTTCCTGCGGGTGAATGTCGACGTGTTTGCATGGCAAGCATCTGACATCCCTGGCGTTCCCAGGGAGGTGATTGAGCACCACATTGCTGTATGTCCCCATGCGCGGCCCGTCAAGCAGAAGGTCAGAAAGCAAGCTTTGGAGCGACAAGAGTTCATCGTCAAGGAGATCAGGAAGTTGGAGGTGGCTGGCTTGGTCCGAGGAGTGCTCCACCCCACGTGGTTGGCCAACCCAGTGGTAGTGCGTAAGGCAAATGGGAAATGGAGGTTGTGTATCGACTATACATATATCAATAAAGCCTGTCCAAATGATTCTTTCCCTCTGCCACGCATTGACTAGATAGTGGACTCCACTGCTGGGTGTGACCTGCTGTCATTCCTCGACGCCTACTCAGGATACCACCAGATCTTCATGATGAAGGAAGACGAGGAAAAGACTGCGTTCATCATCCCATGTGGTATGTACTGTTTTGTGCGGATGCATATCGAGTTGAAGAGCGTTGGTTCGACATTTGTCCGAGCAGTCCAAATTGGTTTTGAGCCCCAGCTGCATAGGAATATGGAAGCATATATGGATGATATAGTGGTCAAAAACAAGGACAGGGCCATGCTCGTGCAAGATCTGGAGGAAACATTTGCAAACCTGAGCAAGATCAACCTCAAGCTCAACCCAGAGAAGTGTGTGTTCGGCGTCCCGTTCGGCAAACTTCTTGGGTTCTTTGTATCTCAAGCGGAATTGAAGCAACTCCCGACAAGATCAAAGCGATTGAGCAGATTGAGGCACCAAGACGAGTCAAGGACGTTCGTAGGCTAGCCAGTTGCATTGCTGCTTTAAGTAGGTTCATCTCCAAATCTGCTGAATGCGGCCTCCCCTTTTTCATTGAAAAAGGCGGGTCCAATGAAATGGACTCCGGAGGCAAAGGCAGTGTTGTAAGATTTGAAGAGATACCTCTCCTGCACGCCAACACTAGTTGTGCCTAATCCGCAAGAGCCATTGCTGCTATATTTAGCGGCGACGAATCAAGTGGTCAGTGCTGCGCTAGTGGCATAGAGGGAGCTTGAGGAAGAGGTAGCGGCAGCGGCAGAGCCATCGGATGATGGACCGGAGCATACCGCGGGAAGGCCAGGTGCTGGCGAGGTGGAACCCCCGGCAAGGCCCTGTCCCGCCAAGACAGAGTCTGCGCAGGTGGGCGAAGTCGAACAGAAGAAGAAGGTGGTGCAGCACCCAGTTTATTTTTTCAGTTCCCTCTTGCAGGGGGCTAGATCAAGATATTCTGGTATGCGGAAGCTGCTTTACAGCCTCCTCATGGCCTCGAGAAAGTTGTGTCACTATTTCCAAGCGCATGAGATCACTGTCGTCACCCGCCTCCCATTGCAATGAATCTTGCACAACCCGGATGCAACTGGGAGGATTGTGGAGTGGGCGTTGGAACTGTCAAGCTTTGGCCTCAAATTTGAAAGTACTTCAACAATCAAGAGCCAAGCCTTGGAAGATTTCATAGCAGAATGGACCTCAACGCCCGACGAAGATACTCGAGAGACCACCCTGCCCGGCAAGGAGACGAGCTGTGATTGAATCATGTACTTTGATGGAGCTTTCTCACTGCAAGGTGCTGGTGCCGGCGTGCTGCTCGTCGCACCCACCGGAGAGCGCCTCAAGTACGTAGTCCAGATGCAATTTCCCCGGGAAAAAGCAATGAACAACACGGCAGAGTACGAGGGATTGCTTGCCGGTCTCAGGATCGCGGCAGACCTTGGAATCAGGAAGCTCATCATCAGAGGTGATTCGCAGCTCGTCGTGAAGCAAGTTAACAAGGATTACCAGAGCCCGTTGATGGTGGCCTATGTGGGTGAAGTGAGGAGGTTGGAAGAGCATTTTCGATTTACAAGAAAAGCATGTTCCCCGAGCAGAGAACAGCATTGTCGACGACCTGTCGAAACACGCTGCCCTCAAGTTATCTATGGAACTAGGTACCTTTGTGCTTTAATTAACCTAGCCATCCATTGAGCCATCAGCAGGACAGAACAAACAAAGGAAGGCAGGCCCCAATAAGTACTTTCCCACTGAGCTCCCAGGAGCCGCCGACAAGGACGATCCAAGTGCCCCAAGCTTGTCATGGAGCGGCAACCTCCGGCGGGACCCCAAGCCCTGACCGTAGAGGCAGCTGCCCCTACAGCCGAAGATGAGCCTTTGGTCCTTGCCGTTAAGCCCCAGGCTTCGGTGTGGGTGCAGCGCACCATCCGTTTCCTCCAAACAGGGGAACTCCCCGAGCAACAGGAAGAGGCAGAGAAAGTAGCCCGTCTGTCCAGCATGTACCAGTTTGTGGATGGTGCCCTATACAAAAGGATCGAACGGTGTGAAACTGAAGTGCATTCCTCAGGAGGACGGACTAGAGTTGTTGGCAGAGATACATGGAGGCATGTGTGGCTCTCACGTAGGGTCAAGATCCCTTGCCAGCAAAGCGTCCCGGCAAGGTTTCTTCTGGCCCACCACTCTCCAGGATGCAACTGCACTAGTAACCAAGTGTGAAGCGTGCCAGTTCCATTCAATGAAACTTCATCAGCCAGCCCAAGCCCTTCAAACAATCCCTCTTTCCTGGCCATTTTCGGTCTGGGGGCTCGACTACTCGGCTCTTCTCCCCGTGCTACCGTGAGCTTTGAGTACTTGTACATCACAATCTACAAGTTCACAAAGTGGCTGGAAGTGGAACCGGTGAGAAAGGTGACAGCACAATCAGCCATCAAGTTTCTCAAGGGACTAGTCTGCCATTTTGGTGTGCCAAATAGGGTCATCACTGACAATGGCACACAGTTCACGAGCCGCACCTTCATGCAATATATCCAAGACCTCGGAAACATGGTTTTTTTTGCTTCTCTTGCTCATCCCAAAAGTAACGGCCAGGCCGAGAAGATGAATGCAGAAGTGTTGCGAGGTCTCAAGACCAGAACTTTTGACAAGATACACAAGTGCAGAAGGCACTAGATTGATGAGTTGCTAATGGTTCTTTGGTCGATCAGAACGACACCAAATCGAGCCACTGGTCAGACACCCTTTGCGCTGGTATACCGTGACGAAGCAGTTCTCCCCATAGAACTAATATAAGGGTCACCTCGAGTGCTCGCTTATGATGAGCTTGAGCAAGAGCAATTGCGCCAAGATGATGCGACGCTCCTTGAGGAAGATCGTCTTCAGGCTGCTGTGCGAGCCGCTCGCTACCAGCAAGCTTTGTGCCACTACCATAGGCGTACGGTTCATGGCTGAAGCCTTGAGGAAGGCGACCTTGTTCTTCTGTGAATTCAATCTGCCAAGAATTCAAACAAGTTGATGCCAAAGTGGGAAGGCCCTTATCCGGTAATGCGAGTCACCAGGCCTGGCGCAGTCCACCTGGAGACCGAAGATGGCATTCCGGTGAGCAATTCCTAGAATATCGAACATCTTCGCAAGTTTTACCTCTAAGGCGCGGTTGCCGGGAGACCCAACAACCCCCTTTTTTGTACTAGCCTTGCCGGCAAGGTATGTAACCATATGTACAAAGCCAGGTGCAGACCCTATGCACAGTCAGGGAAAGAAATCCCTTAGTGTGTACAGTTTCCCGTTGATTTCCATGTTTATGTGTATACATATATGCATGCTTGTCCAGGATATTGTACTGCTTCTTGATCCCAGCAAATGTTAATGGACCACCAAGGTCCCATGCTCCTGTCCTCTCTTCTTTCCAGCCGCGGCAAGGATGCTCAATTCCGCCAAGGACCCAGCTCTGGCAAGAAGTTGGGAAGACTGCCCGTCATGGCGATCCCCGGCGAACCAAACAGATAAAGTTCAACTCTTGCCCATTCCTGTTCGTAACCTGTGACTTGTGCACTAGAAAACCTCGCTACTCTCTTTTAAACTTAGGTGCTCCCATCCCTGGCCTGAACGCTGCTGCGGTCAGAATAGTTGTAGTGGCCCTTGCTAAAAAGAGATTGATGAGGGGCTGGACCCTTTGTCTGTAGCCCAGTAGATGTGATTCACCGGCAAGCATAGAGGGCACCGGTAGGACAGCTTGCTGGGAGGACTTGTTTACTTGCATTAAGGAGGCCTTTCGCCTCTACACGGACGTATACGTGCACGGGTTCCCAGCAAGGCTAGTTTTTTTCATTAACATGCTGATACAAGTATGAATGTTATAGGACACAAGTGTGGGCTCGATAGGTTACATTACTTAGAAATTAAGATTTGGCAAGTGCCTACAACTTAAAAGAAAGATAAGTGCCCCGTGATCCCCGTTCTTGTCCCTTTCCTCCCAGGTGCGGTAGGCGAAGGCAAAGAAGGGGCGACGGGGAACGCGCCGATGGAGAGCATGGTGGCGATGACCCTCAGCAAGGCGTGTGGCCGAGGGAGGAGGGCGATGCAGATGAGGACACTGCCGCCGACGATCATCCGGAGTCGGAATCGGCGTCCTCCCGCCCGCTACCCTCATTGTCGCTGTCGCTGTCCTCCTCGTCACCGTCGCTCGAGGAGGACGTTTAGTTGTCGGTGGAGCTCTGCGCGCAGCACCTTAAGCGGGTTCCCAAGTGCCTGAAGACCTTGATGGAGAGCAGGCCGTTCTCCATTAATTTGAAATGGAGAACGAGCCCCTCCGACCGGCTACGGGCCCAGGCAAAAGTATTCCACCCACGGCAGAGATACATGACGTGAGGGGTGGGGAAGTCGACGTCGACCCACATACCTCCATTCCCACAGCCCCTCGCGTGCAGCCTCAAGGGCTGTGGTGGGTCGAGCTCCATCTCCCGGGCGAACGGAGTGGGGAGGCGTAGGTGGCCGCACACCATCTTGTACAACCTGATGAAGAACTCGCTGGGCTGGTCTCCGACATGGCCCTCCATTGGGGGGAGCTTCTTGCGGAAGCGCGGCCGGTGCACCGCCCCGTCCTCCTACCCACGAGTGCCACGACGGCCCTCGGCCTCACCCCCTTCCTCTTCCTCTCACAGCAGGCTCTGTTGCCATCAGCTCTGGAAGAAGGGGTGACACACTGTCGAGCAGAAGCCCTCGTCGCCACCACTGGAGCACTGACACGCCCTCTCACCATGGAGAAGGGAAGGAAGGGACCAAGCTGGAAGGAGACGAATGCAGAAAGACTATGTCCCCCTCCCCTTTTTATAGATGGGCGAAGCTGAGGGCTCGCCCCCCCCCCCCAACCTAAGGGCGGCCGCCCCACTCGACCAATCCGGCCACCAGAGGCATAGGGAATCAGGACCGACCCGCTGCTCCAATCAGCAATGCCCGGCTTCCCGCCTCATCTTAAGGCTCGTGCCCTCCGTATCCGCCACCTACCCTCCCCGAGGCATGGGTATACGTGGCGGGCGGGCCAGGATTAAGAAGACAAGTGGGATGGCCATTTTGCACCCCGTGATCTTGGGGCGCGGGTGCCAATAAGGCCACGACCCGAGTCCCTTTGTAAATGAGCCGCGCCCCTGCGCCTCCCTCTTTCTATGGGGTAGGCGCGGGTGACCTCTTTACTATTCACCGCGAGGTGATGCAAGCATTTTGCGACCATTCCACGCATGACCCCCACGTCACACACTCAATGCGGGTCATTGGGAACCGCAACTAGCGAAGGATTTATCGCAGTTAAAACTCTACCACGCATCCCCGTGCACCATTTTGGGCCTAGCCCAACAATGCTTTGCGCTTATTTGTGGCCAAGGCCCGGGGGCTCCTGTCGGTGTACTATCGTAGGGGCCTTTCTGTACCCCTTTACTTGTGCACGGGCGGTCGTCGCCACGCTTACGGCCATGCTTGGCGGGGCAGAGGAAGGAAAGATACGAGACTGCCAAGGCAGTACTCAAGCCAGAGGCACGAGGAGCAAAGGACCAGGTAGACTTCCTCCGACAAGGTCCTTGTCGGGGCGGCCTACATAGCCCTGGCAAGAGCCTTGCCGGGGCAACTTGCCCAATAACAGCAAGGCCGCCGCCCTTGAGCCTGAGAGTTTTGACACCTTCGAAAACATCAAGATCAAGGCTTGGGGGCGCCTACATGGTGGCATGCAGTCTTTGTGAAGCACCAAAGGCCTGCAAGCCTAGATCAGAACCAGAAGATGAAGACCCTCGGCAAGATCCTTGCCGGGGACGGCCACGAGGCCCCGGCAAGACCCTTGCCGGGGGCATCTGTGGGGCCATAGCTGGGACCACACCCACCAACGTTTCGTTTCCCCACGGCCATGCCGACGCGGCAACCAGCCCGCCAACTAGGCAAGCGTCTACATGGCAGCATGTAGCCACTACAAAAAAAAGACACATCCGTGACATTTTGGGCCGAACGAATTTTTTTTTCTGTCATACATATGACACTTCTATGACGATAATTGTGACAAAACCCAGTATCATCATAGATGTGGTGGGCTCCTACTTCTGTGACAAAAAATCATGACAGAAAATGGGCTTTTCGTCTTGGGCGGGCCGGAGACGCAGCTGCATGACATTCTTTGGGCCGTCCATGACGGAAAAAACCATGGTATAAGCGAGGGGGAAGAATATTTCGGGGAGTTCCCGGTTACGGTGGGAGGTCGGGGGCCGAGCGATGCGCATTTCTCTCGTACACATACGCACGTGTGTGCGAGGCGTTGGCTCTAACTGAACCCGAGCAATTGCACTGCAGGCTACACGTTACTGAACCCGAGCGATCGATCGATGGCTATTAACTGAACCCGATCGAGCGATTCCTTCGCTACTGCCGATAGCGGAAGCCGGTCGATGGGATGAACAGTGAGCGTTGCGAGGGGGGGTTGGATGAACAGTGAGCGGTGGCGTTTCATCTGGATGAACAGGACCTCGTGGTGTAGGGGAGGGCTGGATGAACAGTAGACGGTGGAGGGGTGCCCGTGGAGGGGTGGATGAACAGGACCCCGTGGTGTGGAGGGCTGGATGAACAGTAGACGGTGGAGGGGTGCCCGTGGAGGGGTGGTTGAACAGGACCCCGTGGTGTGGAGGGCTGGATGAACCGTAGATGGTGGAGGGGTGATTGAATAGTAGCCGGTGGAGTAGCGCGCGGTGGAGGCTGGATGAACAGGAGCCCGTGGAGGCTGGATGAACAGGAGCCCATGGAGGCTGGAGGAGGTCGACGATGGAGATGAACAGTATCCTGTGGAGTCCTGTTTTGTGGTACGCCACACCACTCCCAATGAACAGGACCCCCGTTTTGACCGTAGCGCTCCAACACAAGTCCGTTTCCTCCATTTTGCTGTATGCCACACCCCTCCCGAACAACAGGACCCCCGTTTTGACCGTAGGAGGTCCGTTTCCTCCATTTTGCGGTACGCCAGACCCCTCCCGATAAACAGGATCCCGTTTCGAACGTGGCCGGTCGAACACAAGGTTGTTTCCTCCGTTCTGCGGTACGCCAGGCCTCATTTCCATCGCATGTTCCGTCCAAGCCCTCCCGATGAACGCGACGCATTCTGTTGCCTCCCCATGAACACGACGCATTCTGTTGCCTCCCCATGAACACGACGACGACGCTGTTTCTCCGTTCCGACCCAGCCATGTACACGAGCCCTCGCCGTACGTATGCGCGAGTAGCCGTGCGAGACCTCGCCCATATGTACACATACATGGCTGTATTTTCTTTCTTGCACCCTGGCCGCTGTACGTACGTGTAAATTCTACGTGCGCGCCTCTACTACGACACGTGCGCGTGATGAGGACATCAATACCATTGTTACACCCACAGCCCCTACTGTTACATATACTGGACCAATTACTAGAGCTCGCGCACGCCAATTAAATTACCAGGTACTTTCGTCTCTTGGTAATGATTCTAATGTTCATGAGATTATGATGCTGCCTAAATTGGATACATTTGTTTTGCTTTCAAATGAAGGGCCTAGCTTGGAGAAGGATGAACATTGGAGCAAGAACACGCATGGAGTTGATGGCATGCGCAAGGGGATCAAGAATGGAGTTACAAGTGATGATTTCAGGACTTTGAAGCCGCCATAAGGAGTGCATGAAGCCATGGACGAAATATACAAGATGCCACTTCATAATATTCGTCCATAGGCTATTCTAGGTGCTGCGTCACCTTATTAATGGGCCAGGCCCATGTAATTTCGAAATACTTAAGTATAGGCTATTTTTAGAGTCCGTATGTGTGGGGAAACAAGAGTTAGGGTTGGTTTCGGACCCCACCCTCAAGGGCCACGAAATTCCCCCCCCCTCTTCCTCCATATATACAGCCCTTAGGGCGTCGTTTAGACTTTGGGGGTTTTGTTTAGATTAAAAGTTCGCCATAGCTGCAGCTTCTCGTACTTCGTTTGTGTCCAACGACCAGACCAAGACGTCACAGAACCCCACCTTGATCAATAAAGCTTTCATCTTATATTCGCAATATCCAGATTGCAATCTCAGTTTCTTGCTTGTTCTTCGTTTGCTCGCAGGAAACAGGCCCTCGTGGTCAGGTTGATCGTGCTCCGGCGTGGTCAATAACCCCTCGGAAGTTGGTTTAGCGATTGCTAAGGCGCGACGTCTCGCACGTTCGTAGTCGGATCGTCAAGGTCGACTCCCACAGAAAACGATAGCCACCATCTCATCGAAACATCGGGACACCTTTGCCTCTATCAAGTGGTATCAGATTTCCAGGTTGTTCGGTGAGATTTTTACAGTTTTTCGTAGATTAGATCGAGTCTGTTCTTCATACCTACAGTCCATGAAAAAGCCATAAAAAAATAGGGTTAGTTCATCACATCCGAACCAATCTGAGCCTTTGCATAATCTTTTTAGGGTTTTTGCTTTGTTGAATTTGCGGTTGCATCGTCGTGTCAAGTTGCTGGTCTTAGAGTCTAGTCTTTTAGAGTTTCGAGTTCTGGTCATAAGTTGTCACGCCACCGCCGCACCATCATCGCCCATCTACCACCATTGCTTATCCGCCACCGTTCTGAATCCGTATCCATATACCACCACCAATCCGTATCCATATACCACCACCAATCTGTATCCATATACCACCACCAATCTGTAACCATATATCCACCACCAATCCGAGTTCTTCTCATATTAGGTTTGTTCTTGAGATCAATCTCAATTCCGATTCGTGTTTCCTTGCCTGTGTAGGTCTCGGAAAAAAAAAGAGTCTGGAGACCCCCGGGCAGTTTTTAGGCCAAAATTTTCACGGGCAAAAATATTTTTTCCCTATCCTATTTTTAGGCTTTTCTGAGTCTTTTGAGCCACGTGCCATCATAGTGATTTTTTGTCGCACTTTTTCGTCGTCGCTGCCCTGATTTCCGAAAAAAAGTGAAAAAAAAAAATTTCATGCCCATCCTATCAGTTTGACGAGGGAAGAGTTTTGAGACACTCGCCATTATAGTAATTTTTCGCAAAAAAAAAGAGGAGCGCAAAAAAAAAGCGAAAAAAATAATTACAGATGTGCTTTTCCCTTATTTACGTGCAGCGCCGTGATTTTGTTAGTGTTCTAGGCTCGCGTCTCTAGCACGGTCTAGCCTAGGACCAGCACAGTACCGTCGTTGAGCGTTTATTCAACTTTGCATCTCTGAATTGATTATTGCTGACCCTTTTTGCTACCATACTATAAGCCTTCCCAGCTCCACATACCTCTACGTCGTGCGTTTGACTCTCCCTGGCACTCGCTCTATCCAAGCTTTTGAGAGTTTTGACTACAACGGTTGCCGATCACCGCCTGCTGCTGGGTAAGAACTGGTAAGAATTTGAGATTTGCTTGACGGATTTGTGACACCTGCCACCACCACCTCTTGTTAGTATTCTGTAGGATCATATTCTTGTGTGTTTTCTATTGTTGCTAACCATGGCAGGATCACAAGCCGACGAGACTGACTGGGAGAACATGACGAATCAGGAGTTGCATGATAAATTTCAGCAAATGATGAATGGACAGGTGCAGGATGTGCTAAACAGATTTGAAGAGGCCATGGAGAAGATAGATGACATGGAGAAGACGTTCGAAACAAAGCTCGATAACAGGTTTAATGAATTGCTCGCGCGTCTTCCACCACCACCACCGGCTGCACCTAACGCACCTCTACAACAACAACAACGACGACTACCTACACATCGTGAAACAGCCCTCCGCCGAGCGAGCCGTCTCCCTCTTGCACCTGGCCAAACTGTTGGTGCTGCTGTTGCTACTTCTGTGGCTCCTGCTGCTGATGCGGAGGAGGATGATTTTGCTAGCGATTACGAGGATGAGGTTGATCAAAATCAGAACTACGTGCCACCACCAGCACAGCAACCATCAGGTCATCCACATGCAAATAATGGCAATGGTAGGGCTCACCCTCAGGTACGAGATCATGACCATCTCCCTAAACTAAAATTGAATATTCCACCATTTGAGGGTAGATATGTTCCTGATATATATCTTACTTGGGAGTTAGAAACTGAACAACGATTTACATGTTTACAATATCCCGAGGAGAGACGTGTTCCTGCTGCTGTTTGTGCATTCACTAGTTTTGCATGTGTTTGGTGGTCTGAGCATTGTAGATTATATCCCATTCCTGCTACTTGGGCTGCTTTGAAAACTGCTATGCGTACTCGTTGGGTTCCACCATATTATCAACATGAATTACTTCAAAAATTGCAGCGCTTAAGACAGGGAAAAAATTCTGTAGAAGAATATTATCAGGAATTACAAACTGGCATGATTAGATGTGGTATTGTTGAGGAGAATGAAGCTATGCTTGCACGTTTTATGGGTGGATTAAATAGAGAGATTCAGACGATTCTAGAGTATAAGGAGTATACTAATATCACTCGTTTATTCCATCTTGCTTGTAAAGCTGAACGTGAAGTGCAGGATCGACAGGCATTGGCGCGAACTAACTTTTCTACAGGTCGACCTTCTTCATGGACACCACGTGCATCATCTACTTCCACACGTTCTGCTACACCGGCGCCTCCGTCGGCTGCCACCTGCAACCGTGATACAATAAAGCAGGCACAATCACCACTATCTGCCAAGAGCACACCTTCTGGGCCTGCAAAGAGCTCTGCTTCATCCATTGCATCAACAGGGCAAACACATGATATTATTTGTCGACGTTGCAAGGGTGGAGGTCATTATGCGCGAGAATGCCCATCTAAGCGTGTGATGATTGTTACTGAGGATGGTGGGTATGAGTCCGCTAGTGACTATGATGAGGAGACTTTGGCTCTTATTACACGTGACGAACACGGTGGAGACGATTTTGATCATGAGACGCAATACATGGCTCCTGAAGATGCTGACAGGTATGAATGTTTAGTTGCTCTACGTGTTTTGAGTGTGCAGGTTACACAAGCTGAGCAAAATCAGAGGCATAATTTGTTCCATACAAAGGGAGTTGTGAAGGAACGTTCTGTTCGCGTGATCATAGATGAAGGGAGTTGCAACAACTTGGCTAGCATCGAGATGGTGGAGAAGCTATCTCTCACCACAAGACCACATCCACATCCTTACTACATCCAATGGTTCAACAACAGCGGCAAGGTTAAGGTAACACGTACTGTTCATGTGCATTTTAGTATCTCTACATATGCTGATTATGTTGATTGTGATGTCGTACCTATGGAAGCATGTTCCTTATTACTTGGTAGACCATGGCAATTTGATAAAAATTCTATTCACCATGGTAGAAACAATCAGTATACTCTTGTTCATAAGGATAAAAATATTACTTTGCTTCCTATGACTCCTGATTCCATTTTGAAAGATGATATTAATAGAGCTAATAAAGCAAAACAGGAGAAAACTAAGAGTGCAAATCAGATTGTGGCAAAAGAATTTGAGCAACAAATGTAGCCTAATAATAATAAACAATCTAGTTTTGCTTCTGAAATTAAATTGAAAAGTGCATGTTTACTTGCCACCAAATCTGATATTGATGATCTAGATTTTAGCAAATCTGTTTGCTATGCTTTTGTGTGCAAAGAGGCATTATTTTCATTCGAGGACGTGCCTTCCTCTTTGCCTCCTGCTGTCACTAACATTTTGCAGGAGTTCGCCGACGTCTTTCCACAAGACGTGCCACCGGGATTACCACCTATTCGCGGGATTGAGCATCAAATTGACTTAATTCCCGGTGCATCATTACCCAACCATGCACCATACCGTACCAATCCAGAGGAGATGAAGGAGATTATGCGTCAAGTACAAGAACTGCTTGACAAAGGTTATATACGCGAATCCCTTAGTCCTTGTGCTGTTCCTATCATTTTAGTGCCGAAAAAGGATGGTACGTCGCGTATGTGCGTTGATTGTAGAGGCATTAATAATATTACTATTCGTTATCGTCATCCTATTCCTAGGCTAGATGATATGCTTGATGAATTGAGTGGCTCTATAATATTCTCCAAAGTTGATTTGCGTAGTGGTTACCATCAAATTCGTATGAAATTGGGAGATGAATGGAAAACAGCATTTAAAACTAAGTTTGGATTATATGAGTGGTTAGTCATGCCTTTTGGGTTAACTAATGCACCTAGTACTTTCATGCGGTTAATGAACGAAGTTTTACGTGCTTTCATTGGACGATTTGTGGTAGTTTACTTTGATGACATATTGATTTATAGCAAATCTTTGGAGGAACATTTGGAACATTTACGTGCTGTTTTTATTGCTCTATGTGATGCACGTTTGTTTGGTAACCTTGGAAAGTGCACCTTTTGCACCGACCGAGTATCTTTTCTTGGCTATGTTGTTACTCCACAGGTAATTGAAGTTGATAAAGCCAAGATTGAAGCTATTGAGAGTTGGCCGCAGCCCAAAACGGTCACACAAGTGAGGAGTTTCCTTGGCCTTGCTGGTTTCTATAGGCGTTTTGTGAGAGATTTTAGCACCATTGCTGCACCTCTCAACGAGCTTACAAAGAAGGAGGTACCTTTTGTTTGGGGTACCGCACAGGAAGAAGCCTTCACGGTATTGAAAGATAAGTTGACACATGCTCCTTTACTCCAACTTCCTAATTTCAATAAGACTTTTGAGCTTGAATGTGATGCTAGTGGAATTGGCTTAGGAGGTGTGCTATTACAAGATGGAAAACCTGTTGCATACTTTTCTGAAAAATTGAGTGGGCCTAGTCTGAACTATTCTACTTATGATAAAGAATTATATGCTCTTGTTCGGACCTTAGAAACATGGCAACATTATTTATGGCCCAAGGAATTTGTTATACATTCTGATCATGAATCTTTGAAACACATTAAAAGTCAAGCAAAACTGAACCGTCGACATGCTAAATGGGTTGAATTCATTGAGACTTTCCCTTATGTGATTAAACACAAGAAGGGTAAAGAAAATGTTATTGCTGATGCCTTGTCTCGTCGTTGTACTATGCTTTCACAACTTGACTTTAAAATATTTGGTTTGGAGACCATCAAGGATCAATATATTAATGATGCTGAATTTAAAGATGTATTGCAGAATTGTAAGGAAGGGAGAACTTGGAACAAGTTCGTTCTTAACGATGGATTTGTGTTTCGTGCTAACAAGCTATGCATTCCAACTAGCTCCGTTCGTCTTTTGTTGTTGCAAGAGGCGCATGGAGGAGGATTAATGGGACACTTTGGCGTCAAGAAGACAGAGGATATACTTGCTACACATTTCTTTTGGCCAAAGATGAGACGGGATGTTGAGCGTTTTGTTGCTCGCTGCACTACATGTCAAAGAGCTAAGTCACGACTCAATCCTCATGGTTTATATATGCCTTTGCCTGTACCTAGTGTTCCTTGGGAGGATATATCTATGGACTTTGTTTTAGGTTTACCTAGAACAAAGAAGGGGAGGGATAGCATATTTGTTGTCGTGGATAGGTTCTCGAAAATGGCACACTTTATACCATGTCATAAAAGCGATGATGCTGTTAATGTTGCTGATTTGTTCTTTCGTGAAATTATTCGCTTACATGGTGTGCCAAATACTATTGTTTCAGATCGTGATACTAAATTTCTTAGCCACTTTTGGAGATGTTTATGGGCTAAGTTGGGGACTATGCTGCTTTTTAGTACTACTTGTCACCCCCAAACTGATGGACAAACTGAAGTAGTCAATAGAACATTGTCTACTATGCTTAGGGCTGTTTTGAAGAATAACAAGAAAATGTGGGAACAATGTTTGCCTCATATTGAATTTGCTTATAATCGTTCATTGCCTTCTACTACTAAGATGTGCCCTTTTGAAATTGTGTATGGTTTCCTACCTCGTGCACCTATTGATTTGTTGCCTCTTCCATCTTCGGAGAAGGTTAATTTTGATGCTAAAGAACGTTCTGAATTGATTTAAAAAATGCATGAGTTAACTAAGGAAAACATTGAGCGTATGAATGCTAAATATAAACTTGCTGGAGATAAGGGTAGAAAACATGTTGTGTTTGCACCTGGAGATCTTGTTTGGTTACATTTGCATAAAGATAGATTTCTTAATCTGCGCAAATCAAAGCTAATGCCACGTGTTGATGGTCCTTTTAAGGTTTTAGAGAAAATAAATGATAATGCATATAAACTTGAGCTACCTGCAGATTTTGGGGTTAGTCCCACTTTTAACATTGCAGATTTGAAGCCTTATTTGGGTGAGGAAGATGAGCTTCCGTCGAGGACGACTTCATTTCAAGAAGGGGAGGATGATGAGGACATCAATACCATTGTTACACCCACAGCCCCTACTGTTACATATACTGGACCAATTACTAGAGCTCGCGCACGCCAATTAAATTACCAGGTACTTTCGTTTCTTGGTAATGATTCTAATGTTCATGAGATTATGATGCTGCCTAAATTGGATACGTTTGTTTTGCTTTCAAATGAAGGGCCTAGCTTGGAGAAGGATGAACATTGGAGCAAGAACACGCATGGATTGATGGCATGCGCAAGGGGATCAAGAACGGAGTTACAAGTGATGATTTCAGGACTTTGAAGCCGCCATAAGGAGTGCATGAAGCCATGGACGAAATATACAAGATGCCACTTCATAATATTCGTCCATAGGCTATTCTAGGTGCTGCGTCACCTTATTAATGGGCCAGGCCCATGTAATTTCGAAATACTTAAGTATAGGCTATTTTTAGAGTCCGTATGTGTGGGGAAACAAGAGTTAGGGTTGGTTTCGGACCCCACCCTCAAGGGCCACGAAATCCCCCCCCCCCTCTTCCTCCATATATACAGCCCTTAGGGCGTCGTTTAGACTTTGGGGGTTTTGTTTAGATTAAAAGTTCGCCATAGCTGCAACTTCTCGTACTTCGTTTGTGTCCAACGACCAGACCAAGACGTCACAGAACCCCACCTTGATCAATAAAGCTTTCATCTTATATTCGCAATATCCAGATTGCAATCTCAGTTTCTTGCTTGTTCTTCTTTGCTCGCAAGAAACAGGCCCTCGTGGTCAGGTTGATCGTGCTCCGGCGTGGTCAATAACCCCTCGGAAGTTGGTTTAGCGATTGCTAAGGCGCGACGTCTCGCACGTTCGTAGTCGGATCGTCAAGGTCGACTCCCACAGAAAACGATAGCCACCATCTCATCCAAACATCGGGACACCTTTGCCTCTATCAGCGCGCCTCTACTATGACACGTGCGCGCCTCTACATCGACTAGTATGTACGTACACGTTCGCGACCAGAATGACAACGCTACGCACGGTTCGACCAGGTGCATCCCGACTGTCAAGCACTTCCTTGCCCGCGAAGATGTAGCTGGTCGATCCCAGCAGCCAGGGGGCGAATCGTTTTATTTTTTTGCCCGGACGCACTTCCTTGCATGCGAAGATGTAGCTGGTGGGTCCCAGCAGTCAGGGGAAAACGTTTTTTTCGCGAAATATAGTGGCCCGTCCGGTGGGTCCCATCTGTCAGGTGGAGGAATCATTATTTTCCGTGTAATAAGGAGGCACTTCTTTGCTACAGCCGTGGACCCAGCTGTCAGCCTCTCCACATATAGTTCACGTCCGATGGAAGTTGTTCCTTGACCACGTTGACCACGCCGCGCCGAGAGCACCAGGGCGGTGGACGACGGCGAGGCCTAGGAAGGGGACGACACGGAGGCAGGGAAGGCTCGACAGTTGTTTCCCACGCGGAGGGGAGTATGACTGTACGAGGGTTTACTGGTTCGTCTGCCATTGCCGGAGAATAACAACAGGTGTGGGTGAGTAGAGGGATGGCTAGGCCAGCAATGGGAGTACGGTTGGGCGGTGAGGCCTGTCCGGCAGCACAGCCGGCCGCGAGGAGGAGGGAGCAGGCAGTCCCGCCGGCGCTTGTTTGATCAGCTGGAGCAGGAAGAGCAGAGATTGAAGAAGCACGATGGCCGTTGGATGGACACCCAACAGTTAGTGCTTGTGCGTCAACCTTTTTTTAGGAAAGCCTCAAATCTGTGGAAAACAGCATACAGCCCATCTGCCATTATTTCTAATAATTTACAGCCCATTTGCTAATTCTTAAGGTTTTTTGGAGCCCATATTCTTTTTGTTAGCATTACAGCCCATATTGTGGCAACGGTTAAAAAATTATACGAAATTTTGCATATTTCGGTGCGGTCCGAACTGTTTTTAATCCCGAAATTTCGACTCACATTCAAACTGATTTTAAAAATAAATGTATATCAATATAAAATCCAACAAATTCTCCACGCATAAAAATTAATGTAATTTAAAATCTTGAAATGAAAAAAAAGATATTTGAAACTAATTGCCGGTTTGATGTGTTTTAAAAATGTACAACCCATTGCTCATTACTGATGGGCCATTTTCTCGGCCAGCCGAATGAAAGCTCTCCTCGTCTTGAAAGATTTGTAGCCCAACAGGCCTGACAAAGCGACTTACTTGGCAAATCACAAAAAAACAGGGTTGTGGCCGTGGACCCAGCTGTCAGCCTCTCCACGTACAGTACTCTTCCGATGGAAGTCATTCCTTGACCACGTTGACCACGCCGCGCGGAGCGCACCACGACGGTGGACGACGGTGAGGCCTAGGAAGGGGACGACGCGGCAGTGGAAGCCCGCGCGGAGAGGACTACGAGGGTTCACTGGTTCGGCTACGGTGTGAGGCTGCCGTCGCCGCAGGGCCTGGCCAGCGGTGGGAATAGTAGAGGGCAGTGAGGCCTCTGTGGCAGCACAGCCGGCCACGGGAGGCAGGAGCATGCGGCACGACCGGCACTGCTTTGGGCGGCTGGAGCAAGAAGACCAGAGGTTGAAGAAGCACTACGGCCGTTGGATGGACATCGTACGGTCACTGGAGCTAGAATCGTTCATATTGACTAAGCTGACAAAGCCCTTCGTCCCCGTCAACTTAGTAGGCCCACAAGTCAGCCTCCCAGCAAGGTGGGTCCCAGCTAGCCGGGGGAGTATTCATTTTTTTGTGCGTAAGGAGGCACTTCCGGTGGGTCCGAGCTGACAGCGGGGGGAACGTTTTTTTCGTGAAATACGATGGCCCGTCCGGTGGGTCCCAGCAGTCAGGGGCAAATGATTTTTTTGCAAAATACTGGTGGCACGTCCGGTGGGTCCCCGCTGCCAGGTGGAGGAATAATTATTTCCGCGTAATAAGGAGGCACTTCCTTGCGGCTGTCGTGGACCCAGCTGTCAGCCTCTCCACGTACAGTACTCTTTCGATGGAAGTCGGTCGTTGACAATGTTGACCACGCCGCTCCGAGAGCACCAGGGCGATGGACGATGGCGAGGACTAGGAAGGGGATGACTCGGAGCCGGGCAAGACGCAGAAGTGGATGCCCACGCCAAGAGGAGTATGAGGGTTCACTGGTTCGGCTGCGGTGTGAGGCTGTTGACGCCGCAGAATAACAGGGGGTGTGGGTGAGTAGAGGGATGGCCTGGCCAGCGGTGGGAGTAGTAGGGGGCGGTGAGGCCTCCGCGGCATCACAGCCGGCCATGGGAGGTAGGAGCACGCGACACGACCGGCGCTGGTTTGTGTGGCTGGAGCAAGAAGACCAGAGGTTGAAGAAGCACTACGGCCATTGGATGAATGTCGTACGGTAATAGGAGCTAGAATCGTTCATATTGACTAAGTTGACAAAGCCCTCCATCCCTGTCAACTTGGTAGGCCCACAAGTCAGCCTCCCACTATGCTGGGTTCCAGCTGGCAAGGGGAATATTCATTTTTTGTGCATAATAAGGAGGCACTTCCTTGCGTGCGAAGATAGCTGGTGGGTCCGACATGTCAGTGGGGGGCACTTTATTTCGCGAAATACAGAGGCCCTTCCGGTGGGTCCCAGATGTCAGTGGAGGAATCATTATTTTGCATGTAATAAGGAGGCATTTCCTTGTGTGCGTCTGTGGACCCAGCTGTTAGCCTCTCCATGCACAATCTACTTCCGATGGTGTCGTACGTTGACCACGTTGACCACGCCGCGCCGAGCGCATCGAAGGTGCTGGACGACGGCGAGGCCCCGGACAGCAACGAGCCGGAGATAGGAAGACGCGGGAGTAGAGTCGCAGACAAAGAGGTGTACGAGGGTTAACTGGTTCTAGTGCAGTGTGGTTCGGCAGTCTGTCGGGTTTTGGGTTCCGGCAGACCCTTGAGGTTCGAACACTGGGGTGTGCGCAGAGATCTCTCCCCTACCGACCTACATCTGATCCTCTCGTGCGAACTAAGATGAAAATGATGAACAACACAAGAGACACGAGGTTTATACTGGTTCGGGCCACTGTTGTGGTGTAATACCCTACTCTAGTGTGTGGTGTGGTGGATTGCCTCTAGGGCTGATGATGGACAGTACAAGGGAAGAACAGCCTCACGAGAGGTGTTCTTGAGCTGGTGCGATGAACTGCTAGGGTGAGTTCATCGCCTCTCTCTCTCTACTAGGGTTCTACCAGATCTCTCGATGTTCTTGGGGTGTCTAGATATATCTACTCTTTGGTGGCTAGCTCTATTTATAGAGGCCCTGGGCCTCTCCCCAAATAATGAGCGGGAAGGGTGCCAGCAATTGGCCATTTCGAAGGGGAACATCTAGTACAAGTTATCCTCACCAAAGGTGGTCTTCGGCTGCCAAAAGCACTGGCGATGACGCCGTCTTGGGCTCCACGGTGACCTCCGTCCTGCCGTCTGGCTGGTCTAGGTCATGTTGCACCGGAAGGGTAACCTTTGCCTGATGCCTTGGCCTGTGCTTGCCCCCTTCGCACCAAAGGGGAAACAAGGACACTGCGCAGGCCGGCACCCGCCTGGCGCCCGCCTGGTCTCGATCGTCATGGCTTGCGTCACGGGTTCCTCGCGAGGTACCCCTGCCTTGATCTCTCCGCCTCCTCGCGAGCCTGCCTGATGAGGCTGCCTCTGAGGAAGCTTCATGTCGTCCGCCCCGCGAGGCTTGGCCACTCGCGAGGGACTTTGAGCTTGAGCTGATGAAGATGGGCCGCGCTGGGCCACCGCTTGAGCCACGCCGCAGGCCGCAGGCAGGCAAGTCTGGGGACCCCCGTTACCAGAACACCAACAGTAGCCCCCGGGCCCAAGGCGCGCGCGGGCTTGGCTTAGCAGAGAAGCGAAGGGGCAAGCGCAAAGCGCCGCGGGCCCTAACAGCATGTGGCCTTGGGCGCCGCGTGGCGGTTGATTGGGCGTGGGCGTGGGCGTCTGCACTTCCCATGATGCCTCGGCGACCGCATGACTTCATAAGTCCCTGCATGCAGAGAAACCGGTCATGATTACCTGCGATCGTGGTGCACGACGGTTGGCCTCCTCCGGCTATAAGTACGGGGCTGGGCGACCCCCTTCGGCCCGTCCCTCCTTGCTGCTCCTTTCCTTCTTCTCGATTACTCGTCGCTCCCATGGCTCCAAAGAGATACTCGGCCGCAGAGAAAGGAAAGGCCACCAGGCTGGGCCTGACTCCCTCCTGGCCAAGCGCGGCCGAGGCTGCCCTCGCAAGTATACCACGGTCCCCGTGGTGGCCTCCCGTGGCCATGGAGGCGGTTCCCGGGGCGGTGGTGAGTGCCAGGTTGCCGACGGGGGGCACGCCGTGGGTGTGCGCCCCCCTAGGCCACGCTTTCGCTCTGCGGAGGTGCTGCCGGAGTTCGTCGTGTAGTCGGCAGACCCATCCAGCACCAGACTCCAGCTCCCCCGTTTCTTCGTAGATGAACTGCCGGCCAGCGCCCGGTGCAGCTTCTCGCTCCAGGCAGACGGATGCTGTAGCAGGGCCTCCTGGGCGTCGCTGGAGGTCTCCGTTTCTGGGAACGGGGCTCTGACACGCGGATGGCAAACATTTGCCCGCGCGCGTGGCCTGAGCCGGTGGTGCACCCTGTACTTCAAGTTTGATGGCGACTCCACCCTCTATGTGAGGGTGTTCGGGGAAGATGGTCGCCATGCCAGGTATTGCCCTGAAGACGACGACCGCGGCCGCCTGCCTAGCCCTGGCTCTGACCAGGATGAAGATGGCGACTGGCGTACAGGCGGTGGTGCTCGGGGTTCGCCGAGCTTCAGCAACCCCCTCTCAGGCAGCAGCTCCTCCAGCGGTGGCCGCGACCAGCCTCCTCGCCGTCGCGCCCGCTTGGGTGAAGGTAGCGGGTCAGCCCGCCGTCGCGCCCCGGTGAAGCAAGAGGAGGGATCCGCCTGAGTCCCAGGAGCAGCTCGAGCCTTCGCTGTGGGTTGGCGTAGGACGTATCGTGCCCATTTTGTTTTCTTTCTTATCCTGCGCAAAAATAGTAAGTAATATAGGGCCCCGCGGGGGCGTATTAGAACTATTGCTGTTTAACCATCGCGCCATTTCCGCTATTCCTGCGTCGTGTTCTCGCGCCGCGCTCCCATGTGCAGGAACTATTTTAGCTCGGTGGGGCTTGGCGCAGTCCTCGCCTCCCAAGGCCGTGGCCTCCTCATGCGCTTCGTGCCCTGCAAGGATCAGTAGGAGGGGTAACTTATGGTCTTAGCTGTGGGGGCGATCAGCCCAGGTCTTGCGCTCGAGGCGCGATGCCCGTGGGGCACGAACAGGGAGGGTTGCTCCCGCAGACGACTCGGATAGGAAAGCTCCAAACGATCAGGGCAAAAAACACTCGCGAGGGCGCCCGCGATCCTCCCTTGCGAGACTTCGCGAGAGAAAACAAGGTGAGCGAGCAAGAAAGACAAAGAGCCACAAGCCAGGAACGTCAGCAACTCCAATAAAAACTTCAAACGGGAATAAACAAGCCAACTGCAGAAAGCAAATGGGAAAGCCGCGTCCGGTGCCTATTCTAGTCTTCGACGTCTTCTCACCAGCATGTACAGCCCCACTCATTATTACGTGAGAGTGTGACGGGCGGCGAGCTTCACAGGCGTTGGCCTTCTTCACAAGCACCGGGCCTTTCTTGAAATGCGGCATCTTCATAGGCATTCGCCTTCTTCACAGGCACCGGGCCTTTTCCAAAACGCAGCGGCGTCACAGGCATTCACCTGCTTCACAGGCACCGGGCCTTTTCCAAAATGCAGCGGCTTCACAGGCATTCGCCTTCTTCACAGGCACCGGGCCTTTTCCAAAACGCAGCGGTGTCACAGGCATTCGCCTGCTTCACAGGCACCGGGCCTTTTCCAAAATGCAGCGGCTTCAGAGGCATTCGCCTTCTTCACAGGCACCGGGCCTTTTCCAAAACGCAGTGGCTTCAGAGGCATTCACCTTCTTCATAGGCACCGGGCCTTTTCCAAAACGCAGCGGCTTCACAGGCATTCGCCTTCTTCACAGGCACTGGGCCTTTTCCAAAACACAGCGGCTTCACAGGCACCGGGGCTTTTCCAAAACGCAGCGGCTTCACTCAGGGGTAGAACCTCCGGAGATGTTGAATGTTCCATGGGTTCTGGCTGGGTACTCCCTCCGGAGTCTCCAAGCGCGCGGAGCCAGGCCTGGAAACATGAACAACCTTGAACGGGCCCTCCCACATGGGAGAGAGCTTGTGCAGCCCCTCCCTAGAGAGAACCCTTCTGAGCACGAGATCCCCTACCTCAAGGGTCCTGGGGTGGATGTTGCGGCTGTGGTATCGTCGTAGCGCATGTTGATACCTTGCCGCTCGCAGTGCGGATTCTCGATGGCGTTCCTCCCCCAGCATGAGATTCGTCCCCCGCATGGCATCCTGCTGAGCCTCGTCGAATGCCAGGACCCGTGCGAAGCGACCTCTGACCTCGTGAGGGAGAACAGCCTCCGCTCCGTAGACGAGGAATAACGGGGTCTCGCCAGTCGTCTTGGTCGCTGTCGTGCGGATTGACCATAGCACGGACTGGAGCTCGTCGTGCCAGCCCCTGCCACAGGCCTCCAGCTTCTTCTTGAAGGTCCTGGCCTTGAGGCCCCTCAGGACCTCCGTGTTGGCTTGGTCAGCCTGGCCATTTCTCCGGGGGTGTGCTACCAAAGCGTAGCATATCTGCGTTCCAAGGTTAGCACCGTATGTTTTGAAGAGATTACTGGTGAATTGTGAACCGTTGTCAGTGATGATGCGGTTAGGCACCCCAAACCGGCTCACGAGGCCCTTGATGAACTTGACTGCCGAGCCTGCCGGGATTGGGCGGACAGCTTCCACCTCGGCCCACTTGGTGAACTTGTCCATGGCGACTTAGAGGTAGCGATAGCCCCTGGCGCCCGAGGGAACGGGCCCAGAATGTCCAACCCCCAAACTGCGAACGGCCAGGAGAGGGGTATGGTCTGCAGACCCCCCGCAGGCTGATGGATCTGTTTAGCGTGAAACTGGCAGGCCTCGCAAGCCTTCACCAGCTCAACGGCGTCGCTGAGTGCTGTGGGCCAGTAGAACCCGTTGTGGAACACCTTGCCGATGAGGGTTCGTGATGACGAGTGGTGCCCGCAGTCTCCGCTGTGTATGTCCACCAGCAGTTCCTTTCCTTGCTCCCTGGAAATGCAACGTAGGGACATGTCATTTGGTCGCTTCCTGTAGAGCTCGCCATCCTGGATGCAATAAGTCGTGGCCTGCCGTGCCACACGCTCCGCCTCCTCCTTGTTCTCCGGCAGAATCCCTTGCATCAGGTAGTCCTTGAGCTCTGGGATCCAACATCCCTCCTGAGGCTCCAACGCCTGGAGCAGGCATGCGCCTGATGCCGGGCCACAGACCGGAGCTCCCGAGGCAGGCGGCTGAGGGAGCTCCTCCCTTGGTTGTGCCGTGCTAGACAGCGACGGCACCGCCGAGGGTTTGAATAGCCACTCCTCAAAGACGCCGGGCCCCTGAGGCAGCCGCCTAGATGCCCTCTTAGCAATGTCATCGGCCTCCTGATTGGTGCTGCGAGGCATATGCTGCAACTTGAGTCCCCAGAACTGTTTCTCCATCTTGCGGACCTCAGCGAGGTAGGCCTCCATGTGCTTGTCCTTTGGCTAATATATCTTGTTGGAGAATTTGACGAGGAGCTGCGAATCGCCCTTGATGATGAGGCGCTTCACCCCTAAGGTAGCTGCGGCCTTCAAGCCTGCTATTAGGCCTTCGTACTCCGCTATGTTGTTGGAGACCTTTTCTCCATGCTGGAAGAAAAGTTGCACGGCGTAGTAGAGTTTGTCCTGGGTAGGAGATACGAGCACTGCACCAGCTCCCGCACCGTGTTGGGAGAACGCCCCATCAAAGTACATGACCCAGCCATCCAGTGCTTCACTTCCCAGGGAAAGTGACCGGTCTTCACCTGCCTCGAGACCCGGCGCTTCTACCCATTCTGCCACGAAATCTGCTAACGCGGCTCCCTTGATGACTCTGGTCGTACTGAATTCTAGCTGAAATGCCTACAGCTCGATGTTCCATTCAGCAACCCTTCCAGCCGCGTTGGGGCTCCTGAGTACCCTCTCCAAGGGGTATGCCGAGACAACCTTGATGGGTTGGCCTTGGAAGTAGTGCCACAGCTTGCGTGAGGCCACCAATAGTGCAAGGAGGAGCTTTTGAGGCATGGGGTACCGCGCCCTCGCGTCCCGTAGCACTGTGCTAATGAAATACATGGGGTGCTCGACGAGGTTGAGGGTGCTGGCACTGCTTGTGTCCTCCGGAGGTCGACGCGTCTCTTGAGACGATGGAGCTCCCAGTGCTTGGTCGCCTGAGGGGGCCTCTCCTGCTCCGGCTGCGTACTCCTGCCGCGGCTGTTCGTTTCCGGCTGCGGTTGCGGCCTTCGCGAGGCCCTCCTGGCTCTGTTTCGCTTCAATTCGCACGGTTCATGCGGCCTTGGCACAGCGCTCCTCCCTAACCGCTACCAGGGCTGCGCTAGCGGAGTAGGGGGTGGCCGCAAGGAAGAGCACCAGGGGCTCCCGAGGACACGGAGCTACCATCACCGGTGGACTAGTAAGGTACCTCTTGAGGTCTTGGAATGCCTTGTCGGCCTCTTCAGTCCACTCGAAGGGGCCCTTTTTCTTCATCATCTTGAAGAAGGGCAGCGCTTGTTCCCCCAGCTTGGCGATGAAACGCCCCAGCGCAGTTACACGCCCGGTGAGCTTCTGCATTTCTCTAAGGGTCCTTGGTGGGCTCATGTCTTCGACTGCCTTGACCTTCTCCGGGTTGGCCTTGATGCCCCTATGCGATACGAGGAAACCCAGGAGCTTGCCTGAGGGGACTCCAAACACGCACTTCTCCGGGTTAAGCCGTAGGTCCACCTCGTTGAGGCTCGCGAAGGTTTCTTCCAGGTCCTGTATCAGGGTCCTTGCCTCACGAGACTTCACCACAATGTCATCGACGTAAGCTTCTGCGTTCCTCCTGAGCTGCCGGCCTAAGGCAATGTGCATCAGCCGTTGAAAGGTCGCGCCTGCGTTGCGCAACCCAAATGACATGCACGTATAGCAGTACACTTCACACGGGGTCAGGAAGGCCGTCTTCTCCACATCTTCTACCGCCATCTTGATCTGGTGATAGCCCGAGAAGGCATCTAGGAAGCACAATAGGTCACACTCTGCGGTGGAGTCGACTATCTGGTCAATGCGGGGGAGCGGAAATGGATCCTGCGGGCAGGCCTTGTCGAGGTTGGTGAAGTCGACGCACATGCACTCCTTTCCTCCCTTTTTCGGCACAATGACCGGATTAGCCAACCAATCAGGGTAGCGGACCTCGCGGATAACTCCTACCGCCTCTAGCTTCTGGGTCTCTTGGATGATGAAAGCTTGTTTCTCAGTAGACTGCCGCCTTGCCTTCTGCTTCACGGGGCGCACATTGGGGCACACGTTGAGGTGATTCTCAATCACTTCCCTTGGGACCCCCGCTAACTGATCAGGTTCCCACGCAAACACCTTCTTGTTCGCACACAGGAAACCGATCAGGGCTTTCTCTTTCTCGGGCTCGAGGTAGGCCCCTATGGTGAAGGTGGGGCTAGCGAACCCGTCCTCGTCGACTGGTACCTGCTTGGTTTCTGCCTTTGTCTTGGGTGAATAGCTGCTTCTTTTTAGCCGGCACAGCCCCCTTGGGTTCGAGGGCGTCGGTGCCAGTGGGTTGCGCCACCGCGGCCGCCCTGAAAACAAGCTGGAGCACCTGCAGTGCATCCTTTGTGTCTCCTGACACGATGAGGACGCCGCTGCTCCCAGGCATCTTCATGAGGTTGTACGCCGGGTGAGTTGCTGCCATGAACTGAGCCAGGGCCGAATAGCCGAGGATGGCGTTGTAGGGGAGGCTGATGGGGGCGATGTCGAAGTCGATCAGCTCCGTGCGGAAGTTGTCACAGGTGCCGAAGGTCACTGGAAGGCGGATCTGCCCCAAGGAGGCGGTGGAACCAGCTCTGACGCCCAAGAAAGGCCTGTTGGGTCAGAGCCGCTCCAGCGGTACGTGGAGGAGGCTGAAGGCCTCCATCGAGAGCACATTGAGGCTAGCACCACCGTCGATGAGGGTCCTGGTGACGGCCACTTGGCAGATGGTAGGGGTGCACAGCATCGGGAGCGCGCCTGAACCAATGGGGTTGAAGGGGTGGTCCTCCGAGTCGAAGGTCAGATCAGCCTCAGGCGCCACCCAGCCCGGGGGGGCTTGGAGGTGCTTGGAGGCGGTGCTGATCTGGCGGGTGAACGGCTTGACGTGATGGCTCGAGGGCGGTGCCTGGGAGGCACCAATGAGAGCTGCGACGACGGGCGGCACTGGTGCGGCGAAACGGGCGAGTAAGAGGTCACGCAGCTCCTCCCAGGAGGTGACAGAGGCCGTCGGCAGGTCGAGGAGCCACGCGTGTGGGACGCCAGTGAGGGCCATGGGTAACCAGTTGGCCATCACCCGATCGTCGCCCCTGGCTCCGAGGACGGCCTCCTCGTACGCCAGCAGGAAAATCATCAGGTCCGTCGCGCCGTCGTAGCACGGCGGCATCTCAGGCCTGAACTTTTGCGGCCACTGCACTTGCCACAAGGCAGGGGCCAAGGCCCGGAGCCCCTGGCCCCAGTGTCGGCATCCATTGCTAGAGCGGGCGGCGCGTTGTCCGCCATGAGGGCGGGATGCGATGTCGGGGGAGAGCGGGTCGTCAGGAAGGAGGACTCTGCCGCACCCCTACCTGGCATGCCAAATGTCGGGTTTCGGGTTCCGGCAGACCCTTGAGGTTCGAACACTGGTGTGCGTGTGGAGATCTCTCCCCTACCGATCTACGTCTGATCCTCTCGTGCGAACTAAGATGAAAATGATGAACAACACAAGAGACACGAGGTTTATACTGGTTCGGGCCACTGGCGATGACGCCGTCTTGGGCTCCACGGTGACCTCCGTCCTACCATCTGGCTGGTCTTGGTCTCGATGCACCGGAAGGGTAACCTTTGCCTGATGGCTTGGCCTATGCTTGCCCCCTTTGCACCAAAGGGGAAACAAGGACACTGCGCAGGCCGGCGCCCGCTTGGTCTCGATCGTCATGGCTTGCGTCACGGCTTCCTTGCGAGGTACCCCTGCCTTGATCTCTTTGCCTCCTCGCGAGCCTGCCTGATGAGGCTGCCTCTGAGGAAGCTTCCTGTCGTCCGCCCCGCGAGGCTTGGCCCCTCGCGAGGGTCTTTGAGCTTGAGCTGATGAAGATGGGCCGCGCTGGGCCCCCACTTGAGCCACGCCGCAGGCTGCAGGCAGGCAAGTCTGGGGACCCCCGTTCCCAGAACACCGACACAGTCGGTGGAGAAGAACAGGAGGTGTGGAGGGGTGGAGGGATGGCCTGGCCAACGGTGGAGTAGCGCTTCATAGCGAAGCGTGCTAAGCCAAGCTGCTAGCAGCAGGAGGTGGTCCCGGCGGCGCTGGAGGAAGAAGACGAGAGATTGAAGATGGATGCTGGTCGTTGGATGTAAATCCAACGGCTAACATGTCAGAATCATTTGTTGACTAAATTGACAATGACTTGCATTGGCTTCGACCTATTGGCCCACATTCCAGCCTCCAAAAATGTGGCACGTATTCAACCCATTTTTTCAGAATTTACAGTCTTTTTTTGCGCGATAGAATTTATAGTCAATTTGATCTTCTTTTTGAATTACAGCCATTAGCTGGGCTGGGTGAACAAATAATGTAGTGTCCATGCGGCCCGTTTATTTTATTTCCTAAAAAATTACAGCCCATTTGCACTTTCTCGAAATACACGATTTTGCTGGACTGGTTCTAATTATAATGTTGGGTTGGGCCAGCAATGTTATCAAAAAATAAAAAGGGGTTGAGCATTTTGTTATAAATATATTTAAATAATAAGTGATATTATTACATTCGTCCTTAAATTTACAGTCTTACCAAGCTTTAGATAATAACATATAAAATATATTTTTTAGAAAAACAGGGAGCATCTCCCCGGTTCCATTGCTGAGAACGAAACCACAACATATTCTGGTACAGCAGCTCAAAGAGCAGTTCGAAAGCAAAGGTAGAAAAGCTACAAAATAGGGGGGGTGGATGAACAAGTTCTCTAAATAACACAAATCACCCGAGCGGTGCCAAAGGCAGAGCGGATAGAGCACTCAAATGACACAAGGAGGGTCCAGTGAAGCCTTCATGGTCTTCAGCCGAGGGGCCGTGTCAGCCTGCGGCGACCAGTAAGCAAGCGGAGACACCGGGCTGGAAGGCGTAGCATGGTGGATGTCCCTCTTTTTCGGCGCCAGGTGCCCATCATCTTCATCAGAGATCTTGAGATGAGCCCACGGGTCCAGCCCCAGAGCAGGTCGAGCCTTGTTCAGCCACAAGTGATCGCCAACGGTTTCTGGAGGGATCTTGTTAGGGTTTCCACGAAGCTCATCAACTTGTCCTTGTACGATCCGGAGGAGAAAATCGCCCAGTTCCTCACCATGTTCCTAATCAACCTCAAGACCTGCGGAATGGAAATCCAGGAGGTGTTACTGAAAATCATAGCATTTCTATATTTCCAGAGGCACCAAAGGACAGCTGAGCTAACAGTGTTTAAAACTGAGCACTTTTTGGTAGCAATCCAGAATCTGGCGACAGATTCGAAGGATGAGCCAATCTGACTAGAGAAATGTTCCTCAATGTGGGCCCAGAGATGTTTAGCAACTATACATTCAAAAAATAGGTGAGAACAAGATTCTTGTTCCAAGCAGTAAACACAATCAAGGGGTTTGATGATGTGTCTCTTCCTAAGGTTATCCCTAGTCATCAATTTGTTTTTGGAGAGAAGCCAGAGAAATACATGAATTTTAGGGGGAACTCTCAATTTCCAGACAGCAGGGATAAACATGGGTTGAACCCCTCTAAAGTTGATAACATGATAGAGGGAGCTGGAGGAATACTTCCCCTTATTGTCCAGCTGCCAAATCAGGGCATTCGGCTCGGCAGTAAAGGTAATGCTTTTGGCAATTTCCTCCAACTAGAACCATTGTTCCATGAGACTATCACTAAAGTTCCTTCTAAAAGAGAGTTTTAGGAATTGACCGTCCCAAACTTCATTGACACTTTTGTTAAGCTCATTGCGGACAGAGTAAATAGGCCAAAATTGGACTGCTAGGGGGGATGTGCCAAACCACGTATCTTCCCAGAACCTGGTTCTGCTCCCATCCCCTATGTTCCATCTGTAGCCAAATTACACAACATGCATAATAGATTTTAATCCTTTCCAGAATCTAGAGGTCTTATGGTTGGAGGAAGGGACAAAAATATTAGGTTTATTTCGTAGGTATTTATGGGCAATAAGAAGCTTCCAGGGTTTCAGGTCTTCCTCATAGAATCTTTTAATCCAAGACCCTAGAAGACAGATGTTAATTTCTTGGAGGTTAGGTATGCCTAGGCCTTCAAAATCTTTCTTCATAGAGACTAGGGCCCAATTAGCAAGGTGTAGCTTCCTATTTCCTTCAAAATCACTCCACAAGCAATGAGACATCTGAGAATTGATGAGGTTCACTGTCCCATTTAGGAAACTTGAAGAAGGAGAGGAGATACACTGGAATGCTAGCCAAACAAGCTTGTATGAGGATCAATCTACCTCTGTAAGAGAGAAGTTTGCCCCTCCACCCAGCAATCCTTTTAATGATTTTATCCAGAAGGGGTTGGATATCCTCTCTCCTCATTTTATCATAGTGGAGAGGGATACCTAGGTACTTAATGGGGAAGTTACCTTTATTACAGACTAGAATAGAGAGGAAGTCAGCTAACTCCTGATCATCCTTGTTGATAGGGATGAGTTCACTTTTAGAGTAGTTGATTCTCATACGGAGACTTGTTCAAACCAGGTTAGAACAGTTTTCAGATTGCTAGCATGTGTGGAGTCATTGTCTAAGAAAAGGATGGTATCATCTTCATATTGAAGGCAGATTATGCCACTAGGGCAGACCTCAGGACAGAGCCCTACAATCAGACTATGATCAACAGCTTTGCTCAGCATTTTAGTAAGAACGTCCACTACTAAATTAAACAAAAGCGGCGAGATGGGGTCACCTTGCCTAAGGCCTTTACCAGCACGGAAAAATCACTTTCACTGTTATTTAACTTGACCCCTACAGACCCCCCATGAGTAAGTTGCTGGATCCAACTCTCCTCTATGAAAGGCTTGGAAAAGATCTAAGAGATCATTTTTCACCAAGTCCCAAAAATGCTGGTAAAACAAGAAGGGAATCCCATCAGGACCAGGAGCCCCATCAGGATAAGAGCTAAAAATGGCTTCCTTCACCTCTGTCTCTGAAAAAGGGGCTTCTAGCAGCTCATTTTCAGCAGGAGAGACTTTTTTAGAAGTAGAGAAAAAATTGTTTTGTAGAGAGAACCCAGAAGGGTTTTTCTTTCTTAAACAGGTCTTTATAGAAGTCACTAGCCACTTTCAACATCTCATCTACCTCAGTAACAAGGCCATTAGGGCCATCAAGGGAGTGAGTGAGGGTTTTCCTCCTCCTCTGGTTAGCTACTACATGGAAGTAAGCAGTATTTCTATCACCCTCCTTAATGTTCCTATCTCTAGACCTTTGTTTGGCTTTGATTTCTTATGGAAGCCAAATTTTCTTGAGCTCTCCATGGACATAGTTTAATCTATTAGTCTCAGCCTCAGAGAGGTCAGTGATTTCTGCCTTAATATCTAGAGAATCAAACTCAAGGAGGAGAAGCCTTTTGTATCTTCTAATATTAGCTTCCTCATTGGAGTTCCACCCTTTGGTTGTTCTTCTAAATCTCCTGATTTTGATCTACCAATTTTCTAGGGGGCAGCTGCTCCCAGTAGGCTCATTCCAGATTTTCCTAACTAGCTCAGTAAAATCTTCTCTAAGAAACCACCACTTTTCAAATTTAGAACTATTTCTCTTTGGAGTTTGGTTAAGACCAGAGTCCCAGAGCAAAGGAGTGTGGTCACTACCACATCTGGGTAGAGCTCTACAACTAGAAAGGGGGAAAACTATCTAATTCTGTGTCAGAGAAAATTCTGTCAATGGTGGACATAATCCTGGAGCAGCACTTCCAACATATCTAGCAGAACTGTGGGTTTCCCTTTTGACAGGGCAATTCTCAACTTTATGGGTAACCATTTTGCAGATAAAACAACTCTTGGGCTTGACACATTTATCCAAATGATGCCCTGGTTCCCCATAGTTGTAGCAGATCACCTCAGAGTATGCCATAAGGCCCGAAGCAGGGGCCGGAGCAGTTTTCTGGTTGTTCTATCTCTTCTTTTTCTGATTCTTGCCTTGAGATTTCCCACTGATCTGAGAGTCAGAACCACCAGCAGATTGATCTTGGGCAATTATAGGAGCCTTTCCAGATTGTGCCCCATTTGGGGCGGAGGTGGGCCGTACCACTTCCCAACCGGCGCTCCCCCCATTGTGATAGGGGAAATTCATCGGAGTTCCTGGTTCCTTCTCATCCTCCATCCAGATGTTGTCTCTCAGGAAGCAGAAATAACCACCAGACAGCTCAATTGAAGCAGATTGCAAGCCTAATTTCAATATTCTGCAGGTTTGGGGGAGAGGTAAGGTAGGGGATCCACCTACTCCGGCTCCGGTGGCGTGCTGGTGGGCAGGAGTCCAGTCAAGCATTCCCATCTCGCAGCGCGGCATGGATCTCCTGAATTCACTTCTCCTTTCGCCCATCGAACGAACGCAATCGGCGGCTCACTGGGGTGGGGCATCCTGTGCTTCTACGAGAAATCTCCTTCGAAGTTGATCTGCAGGGATAGATTCAGCAGCTCCCAATCCACATGAATGTTGATCAGCATGATGTTAACTGGCTGGTAGTTCCATTTTCGACCATGAATAAAACTTCCAACATGATGTTAACCCTATTTGAAAAGGCCGTGTTAATATAAATGCTCTGCCACTGAAAGTTGCAGTTTCTTATCTGAAATTGAACTTGCAGTTTCTTATCTGAAATTGAACTTGCAGTTTCTTATCTGAAACTGAAACTTGGTGGTTAGCATGAATGTTGATCAGCATGATGTTAACTGGCTGGTAGTTCCATTTTCAACCATGAATAAAACTTCCGACATGATGTTAACCCCGTTTGAAAAGCTCGTGTTAATATAAATGCGCTGCCTCTGAAAGTTGCAGTTTCTTATCTGAAACTGAACTTGCAGTTTCTTATCTGAAACTGAAACTTGCAGTTTCTTCTATGAGAATCACATTGTCTACACTTTTATACTCCTATGAAACTACATTTTTGTAAGTGCTAAAAATAGATATGTAGAATTCAAAAATACTTCATATGCTCAATACTGCAAATCTGAAATTCAAAAGACATTCATATCTGAAAGTACTCTCAAAATACACAACACAAAACACAATTCACAACCTACAAATACTGACAACCCTAAGCTCCTCCTGACAATTCACAACCTGCCCGACTATTGGGCTGGGGGGGCAGCCCCCTCCTATTCCTCGGCGGCAGAGATCCGCCCTGTGAGACGATGTGAACGGCGAGGGAGACGATGGCGGGGAAGCGTCATCGGGCCAACTACTTTTCTCCTCTTGCAGTTGGGTTCGGTTGACGAAGACTCCACCGGCTCGCTCTGGCAGGACACCCTCACAAATGGCACCCTGTAGATGCTCAATCCTTCAATCTCTGGTGGATGCTCATTCTGGGATCGATACTCCCACCACCGCTCCCTCACGATCGGATTCGGTGAATCTGTTTGCTCCATGGCCCAGAGGAGCAGCCCTATGTACTCCGGCGCGACTCCCTCCGGGAGTATCGCCGCCTTTTCACTCTGTTGCAGATATTTGGCCATGGATGTCACCGTCGCCGCTAGTTGGTCCTTGTTGTCAAACCAAGACTGTATCTCAAACATCCTAGCTAGCTTCACAGGGTCGGCGTCTGTGATCCTCACGCATCGGTTGTACTCCTCCATCGATCTACTTCTCCACAGCACCTTCACTCGCCGGCGGTGGTTTTTGAATGGAAGAGGAGAGGAGCAGCGCTGGTTTGGGATTAGAACGGGAGAGGAGCGACGCTGGTTTTGGACTGAAACAGGAGAGGAGGGGCAGTGGTTTTGAAATGGAAGAGGAGAGGAGCGGCGCTGCATTTAGATTGGAACAGGAGAGGAGTGGCGGTGGTTTAAGAGGAGAAGAGCGGAAGAGCGGCGCTGGTCTTGGAAGTATTTTTTTGTTGTTTCACGTATTTTGGGTCAAAGTTTGACCACGTACTGTATTTGACAAGCAAAATGTGAATGCATGTCACCAAATTGATTTTGATTTTGATCCAGTCAGAGCGTGCCGGCCCTCTCGTCCAATCCTAAATCGCTGACGCACGCTCCTCTCCCTCTTCTCCATTGCAAAACCACCTCCTCTCCTCTGCATCATCTCCATTCCAAAACCACCATCTCGCCTCTCCCTCTTCTCTATTTCTAGACGCTTTGCTCCATGGCACGGGCGCAATCCATGGATACAAAATTAGTATATAATGTATACTATTTAAAAGTCGAGGGCGGGGATTTTCCTGCGCAGTAGGCGGCGGGGCAGTTCCGCCTAGTCAGTTCGACAGAGACGCGAGAAGACGAGGGAGTAGGTTGCTGCAAACGTAGGTCTGTGTGATTTGACAGCGAGTTACTGCTGGACAGGTGGGGCCCCATGATTTGACTTGCCATTATCATTTTAACTTCGGCGCTACGATCGGCGTGAGTCTCCCAGATTCCTGACCACCTCCATGCAGGTGCCTCTCCCAATGCTCCACCATGTAGTAGAGGCTGGCTCTTGCATGAGACCCACTTCTCCACTTTTTCCTTGCCTCTCTTTCCTCCACATATGCAAAAATGCCATGTAAAGCACACTATTGTACTTACTTTTACTTGCTCCTACAGGTGCTCAAGCTTGCCACATAAGCATAAAGTCTGATGCGGCAAGTTAATCAAGAAGAGAGAGACTAGTTTGGTGACCCAAGGAAGAAACGGTGCTAAGAGCGTGTACCTAGGTGAAAAGACAATTTTGAGTCAATAGCTAATTAAATGAAGCAAACTTAGCAACACCATTTCATTGGAAGAGGTCACTCCTTGGCAAATGCAATAAATACACGCGCTTAGCACCGTTTCTTCCTTGAGTACGAAGAAAGAGATAGAGAGGAGTAAAAAAATACACTTATAGCCAACCTTGTTGTAGTATGAGTGACTAAGTGATGACTATGTATGACATGCCAACATCAGATAGCCTAATGCACCGTGTTAAATCTCCAAGGGAGCGACCGCGCGAGCGACGCGACGGTCGTGGTAGGCGCGACAATGATACGGGCTGCTGGCAGCCCTTGGATCTAAGATCAAACGATCGCATGCTAAGTTGCTGAAAATTTGCAGAATAATCCTCCAGGATAGGATATTCACCCATAGGTCTAGAATCATGCCATGCAACCATTCGATCTCAGATCCAAGGGCTCTCGGAAGCCCGTATCATGGGAGAATGGAAAGCCACTACCCTGCCATTCGCACGCTGGCAGTTTGCTCCTACTCGTCCTCGCACGTCCTTCAATACTACGACGGTTCACTCCTAGTCGTCCCGTCCATTCACATTACGGCAGTTCCACTGATCCTAACCCTCCTCCCAAATCCATGGCGTCCCAAATCTCCACAATCGGCGCTGAGTACAAGGTTAGAACCATCACCGGCGATGAGTTCGACGTCATCTACACCCGTTCTTCTGCGATGGTGAAATGATGACTTTCTCGCTTCAGACGCATGTTCGAAGACTCGGATGATGAGTGGTTCGCTGGGTTAGATGTTGAGTACACCACAGTCCTGGGACAAGAGTAGGATCTAATGGACGAAGAGAGGAAGAAGCCCGCCGTGATCCAGGTTTGCGTGCATGACTTATGCTTGGTCTACCACATATGCCATGCCGACGTTGACTGCCAGGATTTTAAGGACTTCCTCAAGAGCAACCTAGTCAAGTTCGTTACTGTAGACTTTGGTAACGACAAAGAAGTCCTGCATCGGGTAGGCCTCGTTGTAGGCAACACCTTCGACCTCCAGAAGAATTTGCTGGTGTCCTCTCGTCAGCCTTCAATGCTGACCCTGGCAGGAGCCATGGTCCATCCTTCGTACGGTAAACTGGAGAAACCTCATTACACGTTTCATCATCGTGCATGGCAGCAGAATTTACTAGATATAGAGCACATCCACTACGCTGCAATGGATGGCTACCTTTGCTTCAATATCTACAAGGGTTGGATGAAGAGCAACAGCCAAGTGTGCGGTTCAAGCAAAGAAGTATCGGCCAAGCGGAACAGGGACAAGGACGAAGTCGAGGACGTGGACGAGGACTCTGAGTAAGGTGGCAGTGTCGTTGCTCATGGTGGTTCTAATGTAGTGTCTACCGGAATAGTTGCAAAGTTTAATTTCAGGTGTGCTCAATTTAATTTGAGGGGTGAGCCCCCAGCAGAACTATGTTATGTTTATTCTCGTTACTTTAACTCTTCAGTACGTACATACTAGTATTTCTTAGATTTCATCTTTTAGTTGGTATAGTACTACCACTCGTTTCTTCACATTATATACGTACAATATATATGGCCAACATCATATAGCCAGCAGTTTAGTTGTCAAAGAATTTCAGGGTGCTTAGTTTTGTCAAAGAATTCCTGGATGCTTAGAGGGTGCTTGGATCCAAGGGACTTATTTTAGTCTGACTAAAAATAGTCTCTTTAAGAGGCTAAAGTTCCAAGCACCCCTGACTAAAGAGGGGCTAAAACTAGTCTTGAGACTAAAAATTTTTAGTCAGGGGTAACCCTACTAAAATGTGGATTAGTCCTCTCTCTACTCATTTAACTCCTCTCCTTTAACACAGGCGAGTTCTGGATTGGAGGGTTTGGAGGATAATAAATGCTCATTAACTTGATTTTAGCCTTTTTAGTATTTGGATCCAAGCATGGGTGAGGCTAGCATGTTTTAGTCCCACTACTTTTAGTCATGGGACTAAAACGTATCCAAGCACCCTCTTAGTTTTATTTGAGGGGTGGGTTGTGCTGGACACCATTATTGTGAGTAGCCTTTTTAATAGTACTATATGCATAATTTGGCGATGAGCGCTCTCTATATGTACCACCTTTTTTAATTTCAAGTTTTGCTCCATGGCGCAATCCATCGATACTACTGTTGTACAAAAGTATACATTTTTTAAAAGGCTAGAGGGCGGGGCAGTCTAGCTTGGTCGGTTTCACGAGAGGCGAGGGCCTTTGTGATTTGATAGCTCATTACTGCTGGAATGCAGGGCCTTGTGATTTGACTGCTCGTATAAATGCGCCGACGACCTGGTCGAGGAGGAGCAAAGAACCGTGCGGTATACTCAAGTTTTCCACTGGAGTAGTACTGCGACGGAGGAGCACGAAACACGGCAGCCCAGTGCCATATGGCGATAAAAAATGATCTAATTTGCTAGTCATCTCATTGTTAGCATTGTTCTATTCATTCCCTCAAAAAAACATTGTTCTATTCATGCCTCGCAGAGAACGTGACACGTGCGGCGAAACACCCGAAGCAAAAGATGAAACACAGGAGCAAAAGAAGAAGGAAGATTATCACCCCAAATGATCTAATTCGCCGTGGAGTCATAACTGCTTCTTCATCGCCTCCACGACCTCCATCTCCTTGCGCGTCTCCTCCGCCATCTTCATCATTGTGTCCATGCCGCGGCATTTCTCGACGCGAGCCTTCATCATCTGTTCCACGGCCATATTACGTACCTTGACAGCAGCCGGGTGCTCGATGCGGAGCTTCCCCAACTCTTCCTTCTGTTCCATGGCGAGGGCCTGCAGCATCTTCATCGAAGAACTACTATTCTCATGCAGATTCTTCCAGCCGGCATTCTTCTCCTTCAACAGGTTGATCTCGTGGCAGAACTTCGCATCATCCTCCCGAAGTCGCAGGATTTCGCCGGTCGCCTTCTTCTCCGAGGCAATGCTCTTCTTCAGCAGCATCACCAAGCCGGCGGTCAACTCCCCCTGCTAATTGAGCTCTGCGGGCATGTCGTCGAGGCTCTCCTTCAGCAACTCCATCAAGCCTTGGATGAACTCCTTCTGCTTATTGAGTTGATCGGGCATGCCGTCGAGGGATAACGACTCCAGCTTTGCCGGCTCGGCATGTTCGCCTCTACGGCTAGGGCGCTCCTGGGAGCCATCGCCTGCCCGTTAGAGATCTTTCGAGGTCTCTACGTGGCGTCAAGCCCTCTCTTTTTTTCACGCAGCCTTGGTTGCCGCTCCCTTGTTACGAGTAGTTCTCGACCTAGAGCTCTACTCACCGGCCATGGCAACGACGGACGAAGAAGAAGCACTTATGAGGAGGAAAGGTACAGTGATTTTCGGTTAGGTAGTTCCCCTTTTTATAACCTAAGTACTAGCACTAGTACTAATACCTTCCTAGTGGGAACACATTCAGGTTTGGTATGTACTACTAGTAGGTGTGAGGAGGCTTTCGAATGTGATGGGAACAAGGTAAAGATTAATTGATGGTTTTGGTTTCGAGGCCCGAAATGGCTCCCGATGAGTTTAGCGGAACATAAATTTCAAGTACAACTACACTGCTCAAATGCATAAATATTATGTTACTGTCAAAAATTGGCACAAAATACGAAGGCGACCAATGGAAGTACTACTAGCAACCCACGATTTAACTACTCGCATGCACGAAGTGGAGTAATAATGTCTTTCTTCCGCCCTCACGTCCACTCAATTTGCATGCGCTGTATTAATTGACCATCAATGAAGTGAACGACTTTACATGCGTCAAATTATCACATGGGGTGGATCTTGGTACAAAATTGCGTCCGCCCGTGTACCCGCGTGTGCGTTCGAGGATTGAGTGCGTGCATGGCGTGCGTGCACATGTTCGCTTCGTGCATGTACCGCCAGTATGGCTCAGGGAGGACGAGTACATTCTTCTGGAACCAGCAGCACATCATTGTGATCAATCCACACAAGGAGGTCGCGACAACGCCTACACATGTGCCACGTGGCTTCATGAACTGTAAGAGAGACAATGTGTAGCTTGCCATTGGTATTCTAATTTACGTGTTTTGCACATACTCGAAGTACTAGTAAGGTACACATGCATTGCACGCATCAGATTTTGCAACCAAATTATGAATAAATACCACACTATAGCATGTAAGCTCTGAGTCATATATGCCTGATGTAGCCCTTCGTTTAATTCTTATATTTCATCTCATTCAAAATCAATTAGTTTTTATAAAAAAGCTAAGAACGTGGGAATAGGAAAAACATGGGATTATAGTGGAATGTCGTCTTGAATCCTACAGGATTGTACGAGTGTTTGATTGTGCATAGAAAAAATGCAGAATTCTTTCAAAGAGGTTTGAGTGGATGGGATGTTTCCTATGAAATCTAGTGCAAATGAATCATATGGAAAAATTCCTATGGTTTACAATCCTACGAATCAAACAACCAAGATAGGAAAAATTCCTAATGATTAGAATCCTCCAAAATTCCTTTGAGAATCCTTTGAATCAAAGAAGCCCTTAATCTATTTTATGATTCATGGAATTGTGCGTTGTAAAGCATAAAGTAAAAACAAATAATGGCAATTCAACTAGAAAAATGTTTGGGCAGGTATGATACGGAAGATTCTAGAACAAAAGAGAACCACTGTTGTTTTGAGGTTTGTGCATTATGCTTAAGTTCAACCATGGAGTCTGCTAGATTGTACATGTGGCAAAATCCGGTGGGGGGCTAGAAGATGGTGCGAGGGGCCGAGTGGAGGGAGACTATGAATGAATGCACAAGTGCGAGATCGATATTTAGAGAGAGAGGGCGAACACGTGCGCTGATGCGCGCAGTGGCGAAGCCATGAAAATAAATGAGCTAGGGGGCAAAGCATTGCTAATCCTTTACGAGGAGGGTCAATTCATGAACTTAAACCATTTTTAGCAGCAATTGTCTAATGATCACATTCATATTAGCCTTGATATATAGTGATGTTAGGGGGGAGGGGGCAGGGCCCTTACTCCCCCTGTCTTCGCCATTGTGCACGCGTCTGAGAGATGAAGCGGAAGGCATGGATGATGAGAGGGGGACGTTGGATACATAATTAATGTGGGTGTATTAGCTATATATGTTAATCCTATATAGAGAGGTATAGATTGATCGATGTGGCCGTGGGAAAGAGGGTGAGACCTCACTGGATATATCGATTGATCGGTTTGTGTGCAAAACTATGAAAGACCTAGCTATATACACACGTACATAGAGGAACATCGATCGTTGTGCACGCACACATGAGAGATAAAGAATGCCCGATATGATGGAGAGGGGGATGTGTGTTGGTGTGTGCCTTCATGGGAGACCGACCCGAAGAAAAAGATTGCATGCGTGCGATGGATAATGCCGACTGGTAGTGTGTGTGCATGCATGCACGAGAGGAAGTTAGTGGTACAATTATAAAGAGAAGACTACTGTGTGGGTGCAAAAGAATAGCTGAATAGGTGAGGTCACAATCAATGTAAAGTTGAATTCAAATATTTGAATAAGAGATCCTGATGTTTGAAACCCATGCATGCATGAATATAACGGAGATCTGTGCGGTGTGGTTTGGAAACGAGCATGTTGTAATGTATACACATTGAACAAGGTCAGACTGATTTGAATTTGAGATACCGATGGCAGACATCATTTGGCCACGTCGCATCCGTGCATGGACACACTATTCTAATTGGAGATGATGGGCGGCTTTTGCATCACATATCTATATCTATACCCCTATATATATTATATTTTAAATATTTTTTATATTGTGTGCGGGTAACTTTAACTTTGAAAGATGGTCGTAGGATGAGGCGAATCCGATGGTCCAAAGATGGCAAATTTGAGCACTACTGGCCGTTGGATATCATCTAGATTTTGCCACATGTATAATCTAGAAGACTCCATGGTTGAACTTAAGCATAATGCACAAACATCAAAACACAAGCACTTCTTATTTGTTCTAGAATCTTCCGTATCATAATTGCCCAAATGTTTTTCTACATGATTTTCCATTATTTGTTTTTACTTTATGTCTTACGATGCACAATTCCATGAATCTTAAAATAGATTAGCTTTCTTATAAAAACTAGATGATTTTTAATGAAATGAACTATAAGAATTAAACGAACATCTACATCATGCATATATGACTCAAATCTTGCATGCTATAATGTGGTATTTATTCATAATTTGGTTGCCAAATCTCATGCGTGCAATGCACGTGTACCTTACTCTAGTCTAAATGGTGTTTGTGTGTGTGTTGTGCGTGTTGAGGTGCAAATTGTCTTTTTTTGGTACACGTTAAGCTTGTTCTTCCGAAATTTCAAGCCGCGCCTTGTTATGCCGAAAATTCAAGCTAGCGTCTCTGTCTATCGTGCTGCAAACTCCCGCCTCTTCAACCCGCGCCTTGTTAGCCCGAAATATTTAAGATATATCTTTGTCTCGTTGTGCTCCGACAACTCCCTCCATCTCAACCCGCGCCTTACTATTCCGAAATTACAACACGCGTGAAAACTCCCACCTCCTATGAAATCCCGACATGCAAAATGCCCGTGGTACCCCTGAACTGAAAGAACCGCCTCAAATCGGTGGGGGTACTTTTGTAACTTACCCCACATTTCGGACAAGCACGTCTCTAAGCCATGGTTCCCCACTGCCATCCCATCCGCCCACCCATTCGTACACCGAGGCCGCGAAAACCCGTGATGAAACCCCACACCCTGATCCGTCCGCCACCCAGCCGGAGCCTCTTCCCCGACGACGTCGTCCACAGCAACACCTCGACGTCCCTCATCCACGGTACCATATGAGGATCTGTCGTCGATCTCATCGTCCCGCCGGTTCAGCCACACCGTCCTCCACCTCCAAGGAGCTGCACCGATGTTCCCCTCGTCTTTCGCGCCACCTCCATTCCCACACCGCCGTCTTCAGCTGCACCACCGGAAGAGTATCATCATCACTGTTTCCTTAGATGAAGCTACGGCCTAATCAGCGCCACCAAAGAGGATGTCCACTAATCGCCGCATTTTCTTCTTGATTCGATCTCACGGTGTTGCCGGCGCTCGGTCCCGAGCCGACACGGCGTGGCTCCATCCACGGTGGCGTCGCCTCCCACTTCCTCCACGGCGTCGCTCCCTCGGCGGCGACGTCCACATCAGTAGGACCTGCTGCTGCTTTAGCTCTTGTTCGCACTGCTGCTCTGCTCTTGCTCTCGGTCCCCTAGCTGGTCTGCTCTTGCTATTGCTCTGGCTCGTGCTGCTGCTCTCGCTCTTGCTCTTGCTTGCGATGCTGCTCCGATTTAGCTACACTTCACTCCGATGCCGCCGGGGTGAAGGAAGAACCAGCCGCAGCAGGGAGGGGGGCTCGCCGGAGAGGTACCCCACTATCTATCTTAGGGTTCAGGATGGGGGCGGTGGTCGCCGGCGGTGGTGGGGCGTTGGCAGGGCGGTGGCGTGGGGATTGCCGGAGAAAAAGCTCGGCATGGGGGGGGCCTAGAGGGATGGCCGGGGCGGCGGCGGACCAACGGTGGGGAGTGTTTTCGGGGCAGGCGGGGCGGCGCACCGCCGGCCGCGGGCAGCGGGGGGCAGCTGTTTGGCTGGCTCAGGGGGTGGAGGTTGAAGATGAACCGTAGGCCCTTGATTTTGTATCCAACGGCTGCAAAATCGACTGGCCAGAGATGAAAAAGTCAATCGACTGACGTGTAGCCTCACCTTGCTAGTGCGTTCAGTTTCGACAGCAAAATTCAGTTTCGACAGTTAAGTTCAGTTTCGACAGTTAAGTTCAGTTTCGATAGTTAAATTCAGTTTCGAGAGTTAAGTTCAGAGATGAGCGGCTGATGTATTTTACATCTAGCACTTTGTGTTTATGTATTTTACGTCATGTATTGGAGATGCTATTAGAATTCCACTCAAGTTAACGTTGTTCATTGTCTCTCTTGTCCTGCTTCAGCCTCGGTGTCGTACAACTCACCGGAGCTGCTCCAACGACGAAACCCTCCATCACAGCGGAACAGTACCTCAGGCTCCATCTCCAGACGCCTAAGATCTTCTTCCCCTCCTCCGACAGCCAAGTCAGCCAGAGCATCCTCACCGGCCAACCCAATCGCGCTGAGATCGACATGGCTTCGCCAAAGAGGTTGTACACTTGTTGCATCTCTTTTTTACTCTACATGTTATATATATTGTCCACTGAGCACTTGTAGTAATGGGAAATATGATTATTTTATCCTACTATGTGACAAGCAGTGAGGTACCAGGCAACTTAGCTATCCGTGATGGACTCTCTTGAACGCCATCATTATTTATCTCTGCGCGTTTGAGCTGTGCATTTGTCGATGGGCCTGGGAGTTGAGCTAGTATGGCAGTGGCCTGAGTCCAAAGTAATAGAAGTAGCACAAAAACATTTTTTAGTGTAGAATTTTCCTTGCTCAAGCCTGCCTACTAGAATTGCCAGTGCTTGAAAGGAAAAGTGAATGATAAACATCAGAATTGGAAAGTTTCCTATGGTACTAATTTTCATGAATTTGGTGCAAAGGAATGGAGCAAAGAAAAACTGTAGGATTTGTTCCTTTACTGTCTCCTTGAAAAAAAACCGTAGGAATTCTAATTTCCACTTCTCCTCCTTTTCGTATTCCTATTCATCAAGCACAAGACAAAGAGATAGTAGCATAATAGCATTATAACCGTACATTTTCTTGTGGTTTGACTTAATCTCACCATGCTTTTTTGCATCATGTGATCTTCCAATTGTTGTGAATCAAACACCCAGATTGGCAGAAATCCTGTGTTTTTAAATTCTCTGTTTTGCACATGCATTCCTATCCTATTCCTGTCTATTTTCCTATCCCTGCATTGTTAGAATCCTCAAATTCAAACAAGCCCTTACTCAATTACTTCTGTTACAGATATGTGTCAAAGAAAACCTTGTGTGGTTTGTCCTGCTCCTGCGGCGCTGTGTTCCACACCAGCTCAGCTGCTCCAACGACGGAAGGGTTCACCACAGCAGGGATCCGCTCTCCAGACTGTCTTTCGCCGCCTCAGATCTTCTTCCCCACCGCCGGCAGCCACGGCAACTGCATTACCATCATCAACTGAGCAGATGACCTTGAGGACTACACGGGTCCGCAAGAGAGGTCGCACTCTTCCGTGTCTGCTTACGTTATGCGTCGCTTAATATGATGACATGCTACATTATCGTCGTGTTCACCTATTAGACTCCGAGTCAGGTCCAAACTAATGCTGAAACTTGAGTTTTTAAATGGTTGTGGGGTACATATTGGGGCAGCAATCAGTACTATCTGTCTACTATCTGGTTAATCTCCGGTGTCTACTATGAGTTTCATGTTGGGTGCAAACAAACATTAAAGGATCCATTATCTGTATTTTTTAACTAAAGCTATTATTTGCCTGCTATCATTGGTTTTGGGTCTATCCACAGTTTGCTACCATCACTCTGCATTTGTGCATGCACTCCTTACATAATATCACTATGTTTTATTCCTATGCATGCCAGTTATTGTACACAATGGAACTGATCATATAGAGCAAAAGAGACGAGCCTTGCATGGCAATAAAATTTCATGCAGACATCGTTCCATGGTGGGCGCAAAGGCAGCCCCCCTCCACCCATTTCGGATCGTAATCAAGAGGAAGATAACTGTTACGAGGGGGATTTAGAAGGAGAAGACCACTCCTATTTACCCCATGAGGTCTTCGCTCTAACTTGGCATGCTGATGTTGGTAATATCATGCATATGGTGCCTTGCATTGCTTATTGTATACATTAAAGATGTCATCTGCTTAGTTTAGACATGCTTTGTGTCAATGCCATCTGTTTAGTTTCCTTATCGTATATGTGAATCATGCAATGCCATCTTGTCTAGCCAGGCATCATATATGTGAATTTTGCAATGCCACCCTGGTTAGCCAGTCATCTTATATGTGAATTATATCATGCCATCATTTTTTTATTGCGTGTTAAATTTGTCAACAATTTTAGTACATTCAATTACTCTTCCTGTGCATCAGTCATTTGGCACGGTCATGGAAAAATCTAGAGTGGAAACAAGGTCTTCAGAGGAGACAATGCTATCTGACGAAGTGCATGTCTTGCTGGTTACCGATATCTCCTCAGAGGAGGATTCAGAGACAGATGACCAGTCATATTCCCCCCCTAAGGTGCATGCCCTAACTTGGCAGGGTTATGTTGCTCATATCGTGCGTATGGTATCTTGCATTGCTATGTCATTTGCTTAGTTTAGACATGCTTTGTGTGAATGCCACCTGTTTAGTGTCTAATTACCATATATGTGAATTATGCAATGCCATCGTTTTGCAAGACATTATATATGTGAATTATGCAATGTTATCTGGTTGCAAGGCATTATGTATGTGAATTATGCAATGCCATGCTATTTAGGCAAGCATCATATATGTGAATTATATCATGCCATCCTTTTTTTTGTATTTCTCATTGCTTTTGTCGACAATGTTTGTATATTCAACTGCTCTTCCTGTGCATCAGCCATTTGAATTGGTGATGGAGAAATCTGGAGTGAAAACAAGGTCTTCAGAGGAGACAATGCTACCTGCTGAAACAAATATCTTGCTGGTTACAGATAGCTCTTCAGAGGAGGATTCACAGGCAGATGACTAGTCCTATTATCCCCCTGAGGTGTATGCTCAAACTTGGCAGGGTTATATTACTCATATAATGCATATGTTGTATTGCAATGCTTAGTTTTTACATCATATACACAATATTGAATGCCATCTCCTTAGTTGACACATCATATATGCGATTGCCCTCTACTCACTTCCTTAGTATATAAATCATATATTTGAATTATGTCATGCCATGATGTTTACATAGACAACATGTATCTGAATTATGGCATGCCAACCCATTTTCTAAAGACATAATTTAGTTATATCATCTCATCATGTTTACATAGTCATCATATTTAAATTATGTCATTCTATCCGTGAATTATATCATGCCATCATGTTTCCATCGGCGGCATGTTTGTGATTTATGGCATGCCAAACACTTTAATAGACACATCGTATAGTTATATCATGTCATCCTATTTACATAGTCATCATATTTTGAAGTATGTCATTCTATCCTGTTTAGTTAGCCATCATACATGTGAAATTGTGTCATGCTATCCTATTTAATTTGCCATCATATATGTGAAATTATGTCCTGCTATTCTGTTTGCTTAGACAACATAAATGTGAATTATTTCATGCCCTGTTTTCTTCCCTACTCTCCATTGCACCTGTCTATCTTACAATGTCTGTACATTCAATTACTTTTCTTGTTTATCAGCCATTTCAATTGGAGGGAGTGATGGCAGTATCTGTGGCAGTATCAGCCATTTCAATTGCATATTCTGTTTATGCTGCGTTGTCTTAAATAGATATGATTCGAACTGTATCTATCTTGATTTGGCAACATAAACTAGAATGATATAGACCATACAGTGACCATACTACATAGATATATGTTTGTTTCATGCTGTTATCCTATCCACCTTACTACTGAACTGGTTTACCAAAATGAGTTTCATATACTACATTGTAAACCTGAGATGTGTTTGTTTGTTTCTCTTTTAGAGCGCCGATAAAATATTGGAGAAGAGTACCCTGTTATGCAATGGTAAAGGAAGTAATGTAGATAAGGTTCAAGATAGTTAGACATCCTTGTTGGTCTCCAAGAAAGCTAATAAAAACTATATTGAAGACACTGAGACAACCCCAAAGTCCTGTATTGATGTAGTGTTCGAGTTACTGGCTACCACTGCTGGCACCAGCTCTTCGAACTCATTGCCTGAATCAGTTCGGCTTCTTGAGTCTCAACATCAAGTTGAAAGACATCGATAGATGTTATCCGACAGGAAGCCGAAGGACTGAGGAAGTCCCTGCAGAATTCAGATGCATACTTTCTGGTGCAACAGCAAGCGCTGGAGGACTTTAGAGCCAAACAAGAGAAACTTAATAAGCTTGCTAAGCATCTTGCCAGCATTATGGGTACCCAGGATATTGTTTCTTGAGCTCTTCTGAAGTGGTTTAAGTTCTGGACTTGCTTTGCTGCGGCGTTTATATGCTGCTGTGTTCCCTGTCTTTGCACTGGTGGCAAACTTTGATGCCTAGTGGATGTAGTATGTGTAATAGCCGTGATAGCCTAGTGTAAGTTGCTTGCTTATTTATTTCCTTGTTGTCTTGTTTATTTGTTTGCTTGTAGTCAGTGCAGTTCTTTTTCTGCGGTTTGCTAGTGGCTGCAATAACCTATTTTTTTAAACTAGGCCACAATAACCATGGGCTAATATTTACTGTAGTGACACTGGGCCTCCTATGGGCCATAGAAACGGTGGGCCTTCTACGGGCCGTAGAAACAGTGGGCCTTCTATGGGCCGTAGAAACAATGGGCCTTCTACGGGCCGTATCATCAATGGGCCTTCTACGGGCCATATCATCAACGGGCCTTATACGGGCCGTATGATCGATTGGCCAAACATGGGCCAAACAGACAGCATTCTGGCCGTAAACGGGCTAGAGTTGGAATCGTCCGTTCATGGGCCGACCATAACGGGCCATCGTTAATAGGCGGTATTTGATGACGCTATGAAAACGGCCCAACGTATTAACAGACCACAAATGGGCCGACTGTAACCACGGGCTGAATTTGGCCCACAAGCAGAAAATGACAGTAACGGGCCGTAAGTAAACGAATGCTGGAAATGAGCCCAAGAATAAATGGGCTCTGAGAAGGCGGAAAGATAACATGGGCTGGAGATGGCCCAACGAAATAACGGGCCGTTAATGGGTATAAAGTGATACACTGTTAATTACGGGCCAGTTTCACCACGGGCCGTTAATGGGTGTAAAGTGATACACTGTTCATTACGGGCCAGTTTCAGCACGGGCCGCTAATGGGCCAAGAGTTACGAAGGGCCTCATATGGGCCGAAAGACGTCATGGGCTATACATGGGCTAGAAGTGAAAACGGGCTGGAATCATATTGGACGGCCCAGATGACGCTACTGGGCCTAATTTGGATAGGGCGTAACGGGCCTTGGGTTAGCGGGTTGTAAATGGGCTATATGCGAACAGGCCGTTAACAGGCTTTCCATGGGCCGGCCCGCCAGCTTTTGGCCAAGTCAAATGGGCCGGCCTTTTCACAGGAATGGGCCACTGTTTGGCCGTGCCATGTGTCGACGTATCATAGGCGCCTTCTGTCCAGTGAGTGGATGACATCTGTCCCAACGATGAGCCGACACGTGTTTCCTCTAGCCAATGATGATTTTACACGTGGAAAATCCCCATTGGTCGGGGATGTTAACCGGTTATCGGATCGAAAACCCGACCCGATAGCTTAACGGCATTCCGTTATGGTGGATGCCACGTTTCGGTCACCCTTGACAAAAGCACTTCTGTGACGCGCGATTTATTGTCATGGAAGTGGACACTTCCGTGATGAGAATTTTGGTAATGTCATGGAACAGTTCTATGACAGCACAGGTATGACTATCTTGATTCTGTCATAAATTTGTCATGGATGTACATGCATGACAAAAAAAGCGACCTACTGTGACAAACACGTATCATCACGGAAGTGTATTTTTTTGGTAGTGAGCTTCTGGGCCAACTAGTCAAGCATCTGCGTGGTGGCATGCAGATCTTCATGAAGACCCTGTCACCGCACCAGCACAGCAGCTAGCCAGCCAGCATGGCACTGCATGCCTCGTGAGCTTGGACGTGCATCGAAGCCAGGCGAGGCGGCGACAGACGGGACGATCTTCATTGCCATCCCAGGTAAAGCAAGAGGGATTTTCGTGGACTGTAGGTATGAAGAACAGACTCGATCTAATCTACGAAAAACTGTAAAAATCTCACCGAGCAACCTGGAAATCTGATACCACTTGATAGAGGCTGAGGTGTCCCGATGTTTCGATGAGATGGTGGCTATCGTTTTCTGTGGGAGTCGACCTTGATGATCCGACTACGAACATGCGAGACGTCGCACCTTAGCAATCGCTAAACCAACTTCCGAGGGTTATTGACCATGCCGGAGCACGATCAACCTGACCACGAGGGTCTGTTTCCTGCGAGCAAACGAAGAACAAGCAAGAAACTGAGATTGCAATCGGGATATTGCGAATATAAGATGAAAGCTTTATTGATCAAGGTGGGGTTCTGTGACGTCTTGGTCTGGTCGTTGGACACAAACGAAGTACGCGAAGTTGCAGCTATGGCGAACTTTTAATCTAAACAAAACCCACAGTCTAAACGACGCCCTAAGGGCTGTATATATGGAGGAAGAGGGGGGAATTTCGTGGCCCTTGGGGGTGGGGTCCGAAACCAACCCTAACTCTTGTTTCCCCACACATACGGACTCTAAAAATAGCCTATACTTAAGTATTTCGAAATTACATGGGCCTGGCCCATTAATAAGGTGACGCAGCACCTAGAATAGCCTATGGACGAATATTATGAAGTGGCATCTTGTATATTTCGTCCAAGGCTTCATGCACTCCTTATGGCGGCTTCAAAGTCCTGAAATCATCACTTGTAACTCCGTTCTTGATCCCCTTGCGCATGCCATCAACTCCATGCGTGTTCTTGCTCCAATGTTCATCCTTCTCCAAGCTAGGCCCTTCATTTGTAAGCAAAACAAACGTATCCAATTTAGGCAGCATCATAATCTCATGAACATTAGAATCATTACCAAGAAATGAAAGTACCTGGTAATTTAATTGGCGTGCGCGAGCTCTAGTAATTGGTCCAGTATATGTAATAGTAGGGGCTGTGGGTGTAACAATGGTATTGATGTCCTCATCATCCTCCCCTTCTTGAAACGAAGTCGTCCTCGACGGAAGCGCATCTTCCTCACCCAAATAAGGCTTCAAATCTGCAATGTTAAAAGTGGGACTAACCCCAAAATCTACAGGTAGCTCAAGTTTATATGCATTATCATTTATTTTCTCTAACACCTTAAAAGGACCATCAGCACGTGGCATTAGCTTTGATTTGCGCAGATTAGGAAATCTATCTTTACGCAAATGTAACCAAACAAGATCTCCAGGCGCAAACACAACATGTTTTCTACCCTTATCTCCAGCAAGTTTATATTTAGCATTCATACGCTCAATGTTTTCCTTATTTAACTCATGCATTTTTAAAATCAATTCAGAACGTTCTTTAGCATCAAAATTAACCTTCTCTGAAGATGGAAGAGGCAACAAATCAATAGGTGCACGAGGTAGGAAACCATACACAATTTCAAAAGGGCACATCTTAGTAGTAGAATGCAATGAGCGATTATAAGCAAATTCAATATGAGGCAAGCATTCTTCCCACATTTTCTTGTTATTCTTCAAAACAGCCCTAAGCATAGTAGACAATGTTCTATTGACTACTTCAGTTTGTCCATCAGTTTGGGGGTGACAAGTAGTACTAAAAAGCAGCTTAGTCCCCAACTTAGCCCATAAACATCTCCAAAAGTGGCTAAGAAATTTAGTATCACGATCTGAAACAATAGTATTTGGCACACCATGTAAGCGAATAATTTCACGAAAGAACAAATCAGCAACATTAACAGCATCATCGCTTTTATGACATGGTATAAAGTGTGCCATTTTCGAGAACCTATCCATGACAACAAATATGCTATCCCTCCCCTTCTTTGTTCGAGGTAAACCTAAAACAAAGTCCATAGATATATCCTCCCAAGGAACACTAGGTACTGGCAAAGGCATATATAAACCATGAGGATTGAGTCGTGACTTGGCTCTTTGACATGTAGTGCAGCGAGCAACAAAACGCTCAACATCCCGTCTCATCTTTGGCCAAAAGAAATGTGTAGCAAGTATATCCTCCGTCTTCTTGACGCCAAAGTGTCCCATTAATCCTCCTCCATGCGCCTCCTGCAACAACAAAAGACGAACGGAGCTAGCTGGAATGCATAGCTTGTTAGCACGAAACACAAATCCATCGTTAAGAACGAACTTGTTCCAAGTTCTCCCTTCCTTACAATTCTGCAATACATCTTTAAATTCAGCATCATGAACATATTGATCTTTGATGGTCTCCAAACTAAATATTTTAAAGTCAAGTTGTGAAAGCATAGTATAACGACGAGACAAGGCATCAGCAATAACATTTTCTTTACCCTTCTTGTGTTTAATGACATAAGGGAAAGTCTCAATGAATTCAACCCATTTAGCATGTCTACGGTTCAGTTTTGCTTGACTTTTAATGTGTTTCAAAGATTCATGATCAGAATGTATAACAAATTCCTTGGGCCATAAATAATGTTGCCATGTTTCTAAGGTACGAACAAGAGCATATAATTCTTTATCATAAGTAGAATAGTTCAGACTAGGCCCACTCAATTTTTCAGAAAAGTATGCAACAGGTTTTCCATCGTGTAATAACACACCTCCTAATCCAATTCTACTAGCATCACATTCAAGCTCAAAAGTCTTATTGAAATTAGGAAGTTGGAGTAAAGGAGCATGTGTCAACTTATCTTTCAAAACCGTGAAGGCTTCTTCCTGTGCGGTACCCCAAACAAAAGGCACATCCTTCTTTGTAAGCTCGTTGGGAGGTGCAGCAATAGTGCTGAAATCTCTCACAAAACGCCTATAGAAACCAGCGAGGCCAAGGAAACTCCTCACTTGTGTGACCGTTTTGGGCTGCGGCCAACTCTCAATAGCTTCAATCTTGGCTTTATCAACTTCAATTCCCTGTGGAGTAACAACATAGCCAAGAAAAGATACTCGGTCGGTGCAAAAGGTGCACTTTCCAAGGTTTCCAAACAAACGTGCATCACGTAGAGCAATAAAAACAGCACGTAAATGTTCCAAATGTTCCTCCAAAGATTTGCTATAAATCAATATGTCATCAAAGTAAACTACCACAAATCGTCCAATGAAAGCACGTAAAACTTCGTTCATTAACCTCATGAAAGTACTAGGTGCATTAGTTAACCCAAAAGGCATGACTAACCACTCATATAATCCAAACTTGGTTTTAAATGCTGTTTTCCATTCATCACCCAATTTCATACGAATTTGATGGTATCCACTACGCAAATCAACTTTGGAGAATATTGTAGAGCCACTCAATTCATCAAGCATATCATCTAGCCTAGGAATAGGATGACGATAACGAATAGTAATATTATTAATGCCTCTACAATCAACGCACATACGCGACGTACCATCCTTTTTCAGCACTAAAATGATAGGAACAGCACAAGGACTAAGGGATTCGCGTATATAACCTTTGTCAAGCAGTTCTTGTACTTGACGCATAATCTCCTTCGTCTCCTCTGGATTCGTACGGTATGGTGCACGGTTGGGTAGCGAAGCACCGGAAATAAAGTCAATTTGATGCTCAATCCCTCGAATAGGTGGTAATCCCGGTGGCATGTCTTGTGGAAAGACGTCAGCGAACTCCTGCAAAATGTTAGTGACAGCAGGGGGCAAAGAGGAAGGCACGTCCTCGAATGAAAATAATGCCTCTTTGCACACAAAAGCATAGCAAACAGATTTGCTGAAATCTAGCTCATCAATATCAGATTTGGTGGCAAGTAAACATGCACTTTTCAATTTAATTTCAGAAACAACAGTAGATGGTTTATTATTAGGCTTCATTTGGTGCTCAAATTCTTTTGCCACAATCTGATTTTCACTCTTATTTGTCTCCTGTTTTGCTTTATTAGCTCTATTAATATCATCTTTCAAAATGGAATCAGGAGTCATAGGAAGCAAAGTAATATTTTTATCGTTATGAACAAGAGTATACTGATTGTTTCTACCATGGTGTACAGAATTTCTATCAAATTGCCATGGTCTACCAAGTAATAAGGAACATGCTTGCATAGGTACCACATCACAATCAACATAATCAGCATATGTAGAGATACTAAAATGCACATGAACAGTACGTGTTACCTTAACCTTGCCGCTGTTGTTGAACCATTGGATGTAGTAAGGATGAGGATGTGGTCTTGTGGTGAGAGATAGCTTCTCCACCATCTCCATGCTAGCCAAGTTATTGTAGCTCCCTCCATCTATGATCACGCGAACAAAACGTTCCTTCACAACTCCCTTTGTATGGAACAAATTATGCCTCTGATTTTTCTCAGCTTGTGTAACCTGCACACTCAAAACATGTTGAGCAACTAAACATTCATACCTGTCAGCATCTTCAGGAGCCATGTATTGCGTCTCATGATCAGAATCATCTCCACCGTGTTCGTCACGTGTAATAAGAGCCAAAGTCTCCTCATCATAGTCACTAGCGGACTCATACCCACCATCCTCAGTAACAATCATCACACGCTTAGATGGGCATTCTCTCGCATAATGACCTCCACCCTTGCAACGTCGACAAATAATATCATGTGTTTGCCCTGTTGATGCCATGGATGAAGAAGAGCTCTTTGCAGGCCCAGAAGGTGTGCTCTTGGCAGATAGTGGTGATTGTGCCTGCTTTATTGTATCACGGTTGGAGGTGGTAGCCAACGGAGGCGCCGGTGTAGCAGAACGTGTGGAAGTAGATGATGCACGTGGTGTCCATGATGAAGGTCGACCTGCAGAAAAGTTAGTCTGCGCCAATGCCTGTCGATCCTGCACTTCACGTTCAGCTTTACAAGCAAGATGGAATAAACGAGTGATATTAGTATACTCCTTATACTCTAGAATCGTCTGAATCTCTCTATATAATCCACCCATAAAACGTGCAAGCATAGCTTCATTCTCCTCAACAATACCACATCTAATCATGCCAGTTTGTAATTCCTAATAATATTCTTCTACAGAATTTTTTCCCTATCTTAAGCGCTGCAATTTTTGAAGTAATTCACGTTGATAATATGGTGGAACCCAACGAGTATGCATAGCAGTTTTTAAAGCAGCCCAAGTAGCCGGAATAGGATATAATCTACAATGCTCAGACCACCAAACACATGCAAAACTAGTGAAAGCACAAACAGCAGCAGGAACACGTCTCTCCTCGGGATATTGTAAACATGTAAATCGTTGTTCAGTTTCTAACTCCCAAGTAAGATATATATCAGGAACATATCTACCCTCAAATGGTGGAATATTCAATTTTAGTTTAGGGAGATGGTCATGATCTCGTACCTGAGGGTGAGCCCTACCATTGCCATTATTTGCATGTGGATGACCTGGTGGTTGCTGTGCTATTGGTGGCACGTAGTTCTGATTTTGATCAACCTCATCCTCATAATCTCCCACATAAGCATCCTCCTCCACATCAGCAGTAGGAGCCACAGAAGTATCAACAGCAGCACCAGCAGTTTGGCCCGACTGAAGAGGGACACGGCTCGCTCGGCGGAGGGCTGTTTCCCGACGTGGAGGTAGTCGGTGTTGTTGCTGTTGTTGCAGAGGTGCGGCAGGAGCAGCCGGTGGTGGTGGTGGAAAACGCGAAAGCAATTCAGCAAACTTGTTATCGAGCTTTGTTTCAAACATCTTCTCCATGCCATCTATCTTCTCCATGGCCTCTTCAAATCTGTTTATCACATCTTGCACCTGTCCATTCATCATTTGCTGAAACGTATCATGAAGCTCCTTGTTCGTCAAGTTCTCCCAGTCAGTCTCGTCGGCTTGTGATCCTGGCATGGTTAGCAGCAATAGAAACACACAAGAATATGATCCTACAGACTACTAACAAGTGGTGGTGGTGGCGGGTGTCACAAATCCGTCAAGAAAATCTCAAATTCTTACCAGTTCTTACCCAGCAGCAGGCGGTGATCGGCAACCGTTGTAGTCAAAAACTCTCAAAAGCTTGGATAGAGCGATTGCCAGGGAGAGTCAAACGCACGACGTAGATGTATGTGGAGCTGGGAAGGCTTATAGTATGGTAGCAAAAAGGGTCAGCAATAATCAATTCAGAGATGCAAAGTTGAATAAACGCTCAACGACGGTACTGTGCTGGTCCTAGGCTAGACCGTGCTAGAGACGCGAGCCTAGAACACTAACAAAATCACGGCGCTGCACGTAAATAAGGGAAAAGCACACTCTGGAACTTTTTTTTTCGCTCTTTTTTTTGCGCTCCTTTTTTTTGCGCTCTTTTTTTTTTGCGAAAAATCACTATAATGGCGAGTGTCTCAAAACTCTTCCCTCGTCAAACTGATAGGATGGGCACGAAAATTTTTGTGCACTTTTTTTTTCGGGAATCAGGTCAGCGACGACGAAAAAGTGCGACAAAAAATCACTATGATGGCACGTGGCTCAAAAGACTCAGAAAAGCCTAAAAATAGGATAGGGAAAAAAAAAATTGCCCGTGAAAATTTTGGCCTAAAAATTTTTCCCATGAATTTTTTTTCTGAGACCTACGCAGGCAAGGAAACACAAATCGGAATTTAGATTGATCTCAAGAACAAACCTAATATGAGAAGAACTCGGATTGGTGGTGGATATATGGTTGTGGTATATGGCAGCGGTGGTGGTATATGGTAGCGGTGGTGGTATATGGATACAGATTGGTGGTGGTATATGGATACGAATTGATAGTGGTATATGGATATGGATTCAGAGCGGTGGCGGATAAGCAAAAGTGGTAGATGGGCGATGATGATGGTGCGGCGGCGGCGTGACAACTTATGACCAGAACTCGAAACTCTAAAAGACTAGACTCTAAGACCAGCAACTTGACACGACGATGCAACCGCAAATTCAACAAAGCAAAAACCCTAAAAAGATTATGCAAAGGCTCAGATTGGTTCGGATATGATGAACTAACCCTAATTTTTTTTGTGTGGCTTTTTTTTCGTGGACTGTAGGTATGAAGAACAGACTCGATCTAATCTACGAAAAACTGTAAAAATCTCACCGAGCAACCTGGAAATCTGATACCACTTGATAGAGGCTAAGGTGTCCCGATGTTTCGATGAGATGGTGGCTATCGTTTTCTGTGGGAGTCGACCTTGACGATCCGACTACGAACGTGCGAGACGTCGCGCCTTAGCAATCGCTAAACCAACTTCCGAGGGTTATTGACCACGCCGGAGCACGATCAACCTGACCACGAGGGTCTGTTTCCTGCGAGCAAACGAAGAACAAGCAAGAAACTGAGATTGCAATCGGGATATTGCGAATATAATATGAAAGCTTTATTGATCAAGGTGGGGTTCTGTGACGTCTTGGTCTGGTCGTTGGACACAAACGAAGTACGCGAAGTTGCAGCTATGGCGAACTTTTAATCTAAACAAAACCCACAGTCTAAACGACCCCCTAAGGGTTGTATATATGGAGGAAGAGGGGGGAATTTCGTGGCCCTTGGGGGTGGGGTCCGAAACCAACCCTAACTCTTGTTTCCCCACACATACGGACTCTAAAAATAGCCTATACTTAAGTATTTCAAAATTACATGGGCCTGGCCCATTAATAAGGTGACGCAGCACCTAGAATAGCCTATGGACGAATATTATGAAGTGGCATCTTGTATATTTCGTCCAAGGCTTCATGCACTCCTTATGGCGGCTTCAAATTCCTGAAATCATCACTTGTAACTCCGTTCTTGATCCCCTTGCGCATGCCATCAACTCCATGCGTGTTCTTGCTCCAATGTTCATCCTTCTCCAAGCTAGGCCCTTCATTTGTAAGCAAAACAAATGTATCCAATTTAGGCAGCATCATAATCTCATGAACATTAGAATCATTACCAAGAAACGAAAGTACCTGGTAATTTAATTGGCGTGCGCGAGCTCTAGTAATTGGTGCAGTATATGTAACAGTAGGGGCTGTGGGTGTAACAATGGTATTGATGTCCTCATCAGGAACGTTGGCAGCGGATTAAATGCGTTTGTCCAACGGTGCCAGGCGATAAACTTGTACACTATAGATACTTTCCACCTCTTGTGTGCCACTATGGCGACCCCTTTGACATATAAAAGGAGGCCCGAGGCATACTGTGGAAGGATTCAAAGTTTTTTTGGACTGGGCATGCACCGCAGCTAGTTCAAGATCTTAAGAACACCAAATATACACAAACAAGTAGGACTAGGGTTTTATGCATCGTTTGCGGCCCAAACCTGGGTAAAAATCCCCCCACACTGATCTTTTAGACCTGCTCTTTGCGCAGCTCCGCACTGTAACACCCTCGATGCGGCTATATCTCCCACGTGTCGAAACATGACTTAGAGGCATAACCGCATTGAAAGCAATGTCGCAAGTGAGGTAATCTTCACACAACCCATGTAATACATAAGGAAAAGAGATACATAGATGGCTTACAATCGCCACTTCACTCAATTACATGAATAAAGCATTACATCAAACAGATACAAACAAGGTCCGACTATGGAACGAAAATTAAAGAAGACTACCACAAATGCTACACAGATCCCCGATCGTCCCGACTGGGCTCCACTACTGATCAACTAGAACGAAGCAATACAAAGGACAAGATATTCATCGAGCTCCTCCTTGAGCTTGGCAGCGTCACCTGCTCGGTTCAACGGCACCTACAAGCTGGTTTTTGAAGTATCTGTGAGTCACGGGGACTCAGCAATCTCACACCCTCACGATCAAGACTATTTAAGCTTATGGGTAAAGTAAGGGTATGAGGTGGAGCTGCAGCAACCGACTAGCATATTTGGTGGCTAACATATACGCAAAAGAGAGCGAGAAGAGAAGGCAAAGCACGATCGAGAAACTATGATCAAGAAGTGATCCTAGAGCAACCTACGTCAAGCATAACTCCAACACCGTGTTCACTTCCCGGACTCCGCCGAAAAGAGACCATCATGGTTACACACGCGGTTGATGCATTTTAATTAAGGTCAACTTCAGGTTTTCTACAACCGGTTATTAACAAATTCCCATCTGCCCATAACCGCGGGAACGGCTTTCGAAAGTTCATAACCCTGCAGGGGTGTCCCAACTTAGCCCATCACAAGCTCTCACGGTCAACGAAGGATATTCCTTCTAGCGGGAAGACCCGATCAGACTCGGAATCCTGGTTACAAGACATTTCGACAATGATAAAACAAATCCAGCAACACCGCCCGAATGTGCCGACAAATCCCGATAGGAGCTGCACATATCTCGTTCTCAGGGCACACTTAGATTGTCTAAACTTCCGGTAGGCCAGCCCAGAGTTGCCCCTGGTTGTCACCGGCGGCTGACGAGGTGGACCAACACTCAGAGGAGCACTGGCCCGGGGGGTTAAAATAATGATGACCCTTGAGTCCGCGAAACCCATGGGAAAAAGAGGCTAGGTGGCGAATGGTAAAACCAATGTTGGGCATTGCTGGAGGAGTTTTATTCAAGGTGAACTATCAAGGAATTCCCATTATTACCTAACCGCGTAAGGAACGCAAAATCCGGGAACATAACACCGATATGACGGAAACTAGGGCGACAAGAGTGGAACAAAACACCAGGCATAAGGCCTAGCCTTCCACCCTTTAACAAGTATATAGATGCATTAATTAAATAAGAGATATTGTGATATCCCAACAAAATATCCATGTTCCAAACATGGAACAAGCTCCAATCTTCACCTGCAATTAACAACCCTATAAGAGGGGCTGAGAAAAGCGGTAACATAGCCAAACAATGGTTTACTAGGACAAGGTGGGTTAGAGGCTTGGCTCAACAATATGGGAGGCATGATAAGCAAGTGGTAGGTATCATAGCATAGGCATAGCAAAAGAGCGAGCATTTTGCAAGCAAAGATAGAAGTGATTTCGAGGGTATGGTCATCTTGCCTGAAATCTCGCAAGGAAGAAGAACGAGTCCATGAAGAAGACAAACGGGCGAAGTTGAACGTATCCTCACAAACGCGACGTTATCGGAACCAACCCGAAGAAGTAACACCGGAAAGAAGCAAATAACAAGGTAAAGAACCAAGCATAACATGGCATGATGCACAATCAGGTATGATGCATGTCCGGTTTAATGAGGCATGGCATGGCAAAGTGCACAAGCAAAACTACAAGTTAAGTGGAGCTCAATATGCAACAAGTTGCATATTAAAGAAACACCACATTCAAGTTATTTAGTTTCGATATTGTTTATGTACCCAACAATATTAAATGTTGTTAAACATGGCAAGAGATGAAGCATAATGAAACTATCTATCTAGGCAAGTTTAAATGAGGCCGGAACAAGAAGACAACAAGTCCGGAAACTCATATTAGGTTTGGTACTGTTCTGCCCTAAACACAATTTTAGAGTTGCTAAACATGCAGGATGAGTGCACCAAGTAAATATAGGCATTTTTCTACCCCATTTACATATAAAGTTTATTAAATTCGGAGTTACGGTTATTTAGTTATGAAATAAAGCATTTTAGCATGACATAGGAGCAAAATTCCACAAACAGGAGTTTAAACATTTTTAACATGGATGAAAGTTGCATATTATTAAACTAGATGAAATTCTAAGCAAGTTTCATATTAAGTTTGTTTAATTTGGATGCAAGGTTTGAGAGTTATTAAATGCATGAACAGCAGGGGGTTTTCTGCAAAACTGCTCTCCTCTGAAAAAAAGAAAAACGCTGAAAGGAAAAAAACAGAAGCAGGCCAAAATTGCTGGGCCCAAGGTGCACAGGAGAGGGGGCGGCTCACCCATGGGCCGTGGCCCGGCTCGGTGGAGGGGATTGGGTCTGCTGGCGCTCGAGGGAAAGCAGCCCAGGCGCGGTGTGGCGGTCAACACGTACGAGCAGGCGAGCGCTGCTGTCCTCGTCTCTGAAAAGCAGAAACAGCAGCGGGGGCGTGAGGTACAGAGCGGCGGACGGCGGAAATGGCTGCCGGCGACGTGGGACTTGGCGACGGCAGGCTTGATGGCGAGCGCCAGATCGACGCAGGGGCTCGGTTCTCCAAGGCGGCGACCGCGCACTCGAAGCAGAGGCAGGGTGAAGCTGGCGACAAATAGGGACCGCGCGTGCAGGGGTAGCAGGTCTGATGGCGGCGACGGAACTTGCAGGGAGGTCCGACGACCTGGGGAACGGCTCCGAGTAGGTCAAAGCTTGGCGGCGAGGAACTCCGAGTCGGCGGTCGGGGTCCATGGAGGTCGCTGTCGCGGCGAAGCTCCGTGCCTCGGGCTGCCATGGTGGTCGTCTCCTGTTGCTGCGGGTTACAGAGAGAGATGGGGATCTTAGGAGATAGGGAGAAGAAGGAAAAGAGAGATGGGCAGAGTATTGACCAGGGACGCAGCAGAGGCGGTGGTTTGGCGATCTGGCAGGCTTTGACGTGGACGAGGCGGCGGAGGGGACTCGATCGGAAGCTCGGGGCTGCACTCATGGAGGCCTCGATCCAATCTGAATCGAGCACTGTGGGAGGCTCGGGCGCTTTGGTGGCCATTGGATCTCCATCCGGCGGTCACAAATGGATGGATCAGAGGCTGGGTGGATTGGGTGGACGGGGAAAATGATGAGGATCTGGGAAGATGGCTGGCTGCGCGTGGGTTGGTTCGGGTGGGATCCCGAGGGCGATGGTGCTGGTAGCGGCGCGGGGGACAAACAGCCTAGAATTTAGGGTTTGTCCAAAATGGGCTAGGAGTGGAGTATATATACATCACAGATTAAGTTAGGGGCTACCTCGACCCTACGATCGCAATCGGACGATCGCAAATAACTATGTTAGGAAGTCCCATTAACAAAACGGAGACATTTTGTACATGTTTGGGGATGATCCGGATCCAACGGTGACGACTGCCCGAGTCGGGTCCGGGAAAGTTTTGGACGCGCGCGCGAGGAGGGCCACGGGCTGACGAGAGAGGTTAGGTTGGACCTGGCGGTAGGTAGTGGGCTGTGTAGACGGTCTCGAGCTGAGAGAGGAGAAGAGAGGGAGGCCCGGCGACTGTTTCCGGAGACCGAAAACGTCCGACGTGTGCCGGCTATAATGCCGCTATAGTTTAACGGTTGGGCTATCAAACGAACTCCGAATGCGATGAAACTTGGCAGGCGGCCTACCTACACTATAATAAGACCGCACGCCAACTCTCATCCCATTCTGAGAACATCTTCCGGCCACTTATAAAATAATATTTCGGAGGTGCCGCGGGCGCGTGCAAGTGTGTATGGGCTCAGAATGGACAACAGGGAGAACTGGGAGAACCCGGACGAATGCAAGTTTTGAAAACATGATGATGCAATGCACATGATGACATGACAAGATGCAACACGCAAGCAAATGACAAGGCAACAACAACGAAACACCAGAAGACACCTGGCACATCGGTCTCGGGGCGTCACAACACTCCACCACTACGAGAGGACCTCGTCCCGAGATCTAGAATGGCACCGGAAGGAAAACGGAAGAGATAAAGAAGAGGTAAAACTAAGTTGCTCCTTTGACAAATGAGTGAAACCAAAGAACCTTGAAAAGGTTAAGCCAACTCGAGAAAATATTACAACGCAGATAAGTGAAGTTGAAAACACTCCATTAGAAAAGATGAACAAGGAAGAACAACTTCGGGCAGAACTTCGATTGAAAAGGAAAGGGATTGAATAAGAACTTGATAAGATGAGGGAACTTTAGCAGAGGGCACAACACTCCGGTTGAAAGGAAAAGCACGAAAAGAAAAACATGATCTTCACAATTCGAGATGATGATTGAAAAGAGCAACATCACAAGGCCTCCGGAAGAAAGAATAGAAGATAGATAATTGAAATAAAAGAATGGAGAAGAAAATGTCATCTTATGCCACAAAATAGCTTGAGAAGGCATCCTTAGGAGACGGGTCGAGCGGAGTTGTTGGAAAACCAACAACGAAAGGATAAGCTTGATATGGTTTTGTGGAGTACATCTCAAATTAAGAGATGAAAACCTGCCACTCACGGGAAAAGAATTGGATTGACATGAATAAGGAGACGAGAAACTTATTTCACCGGGAGGATAAATGAAGAACCTGGATCATTTATAATCACCATAAATAATAACAAATCCTTAGGGAAAGCTTTAGGTGAAATATAACCCAAGATAACTCCAATGAAGAGGTTGATGGATTTAATATATCTCATTCTTAACACCATGTGAATCATGGAACTTGAACTCAAATTATCAAGAATGACGTAATATCACCTCCAATGGTATGAAAGGAAGAATTGCACTCTGGATTACAAGAAGAAGAATGCTTGAACTCCTCTGAAAATAATCTTGATGAATGTTTCGAGAACGGATTAACTCCTTTATGGACCATCATGCAGAAACTTCATGAAGAACTCCGGTAAACAAAAGAATGATCAAACGAAAAGAAAGATGAGAAGAGTAAGGTTGAAGCCTTGCAATGATTTGATGAAGCTTTGCGACGAGATAAAGAGAAAACATGGAACTCCGGAAAAGAAAGATGAAACAAATGAAAACAAGAATTTGATGAGCCTTCGGAATAGGAAATTAATCGCTTGGATGAAACAGGAATAAGAATTACATTATGCTTATCCTTCACCAATTCAATTGATGACAATCAACGGATTTGACATATTACTTATTCTCGTAGAAAAGATTAAGAGAGATATAGCGTCAGACTTGGGAATGTCTTCGACGAATCCACCGGTAGGATTGAGAACAACAAATGAATTGGTATGATAATCAAAGGGAAGCACTGTTGAACGAACCACCGTAAAAATTGAAAATGAACAATGAAAAATATAAAGAAACACCAGGAAGAATTATCAAATGAATGAAGGTTCTTGAGGGAATTTAGATCCATGAGAACGAAGAGATCACGAGCTGATTAGAGAAAACTTGAATGATGCACCGGTAAGATTTGGAGAAAGAGAGCTGAAAGCTGAGAATGAATAAATCTGAGATGATGGACTCCGGATGAACAAACTGAACAGAATCTTGAATTGCTCCGGATAGGTGAAAAGAATTTCCACAATCAAAAACAATTATGAGAGGATGGCAGAGAATGGAGCAAGATTTAAAAGAAACTCTTCTTCGAACTTCAAATTCTGAGAATTACGATGGGACACACCATGAAGAATTGTTGAAGCACTCCGTAATGAAGAAGAATGGAAAAGTTGAACCAACGATGAAAATAATTTGAAAAATCTTGGAGAAAGGCACTTGACTGATGAAAACCATTCTTACGTCAAACCTCAAAAAGAATTTTTGAGGATAGCTCCGAGAGAATTAGAAAAGTCAGGTAAGATCCTGGGAAAAGACTTGTGGGTTAGGGCCCACTGAAAAGAAGCACCGTTGAAATGATTTAAAAGAGAGGTTGCACCGGTTGAACTAAATGGCTAGAATGAGATAACAACCTCGAAAGTGCTTGAAAGGATTACGAAAGCAGAGTCGAAACACGAATCTTATGAGATTTCTTGAGCACTCCGGAACAAATGAATAGCGAAGAGTGGATGATTATGAGGTGCACCGGCAAGAGAAGGTATTTGAAATGAGGAACGGATATGATCTTCAATGCTTGAATTGGTTCCACCGGAGAAGATAAAAGAACAAAGAATGATAAACTAGAAGCTCCGTTAGAATCTTCATGACAATCACCGTATAAGAACATTCAAAGACAAGAATGAAGAGTCTTAACATGAATAAAATGATACTTGATTGAGATATATGAGTCCTCGGAGAAAAGCAAGGGAGGGAGGGCAGGGAAAAACAAAGGCAAGTTGGGACGGATACAACAAACACCGCTGAGAAGAACTGATAATTGATCTTGCGGATGTTGAAATGATCGGATCCACTTGAAGAGAAGCACGCCGGTAAAAAGGATTGACATGACAAAATCGATGATCGAGAAAGATTAGTATTCACATAGGAGTATGCGAACACCGTTTAGAGAAGGTATGGAATCAACATTTGACTTCGAAGCAACTTGAATACCACAACTCAAAACAAAAACAAAGGATTGGCTTGCAGAATAAGCCGGAACAAACATATGATAGAGATTTCGTCCGAAGTTTTCATGGTGGGGCCTACACGGGCTCGATCGTACAACACCATCATGTACAAGGCAGTGCACATGACATACGAAGCGTCCCCGAGTCGGCATAGCCAAGGACTCTTTAAGACACAACGAGACCACTGTAAAACCAACCGTGGATAGGCGGACCACTAGACGTCGAACCCCAATTTCATATCATACATGTGTCGGAAAGATATCCTAAGAGCTACTTGAATTCCCACTTATAAACTCCCGAAATTTTCCGGTTATGCAATCAGGTGTTGGGGATACAGGGGAAGCATAATATCTCACCCAAACTAGCAAATCCTACATCCAGCTGTATCCATCCTTCAACACATAACCAAGAAACCTTCGGAAATCGACTACCTCAACCTTCGAAAAGCATCCGTTATACGAGTTCTGGCAATACTCCCGAACTCCCGTCCCAGTACTGGGTGGCGTCGAGGTTATCTCACCAACAACTGCATAAAACAGATTTTCGATGTCGGCGAAACTAAACTCAGGTATTCCAGAACTGCAACGATAAAATTGTGATGACAACACCGCGGAGCTCAACTCCCCAGGACACTGCCACAACCCCTAAATGACAGGAGGCACCAAGAACAATGTTCTCATCACAAATCGATCGGAACGATTCCAAGATACCCGCGTGATCCTAACTTTTTTTTAGTGAAATTTGAGAAGAGAAGAGTCAAAACTCTACGTCAGGATGCCTTACCAGAGCGATGAAGGGACTGGGGAGTAAAAAGAATTCCTAAACTCTCCGATATATAATTCCTAAATGACTCAAAACATTTTTTTCTAGACTCAACTCATCAGCTAATTCGATCAAGCAGGGGGCTCCTAACGTCAGGAAAGGCTCTGATTACCAACTTGTAACGCCCTCGATGCGGCTATATCTCCCACGTGTCGAAGCACGACTTAGAGGCATAACCGCATTGAAAGCAATGTCGCAAGTGAGGTAATCTTCACACAACCCATGTAATACATAAGGGAAAGAGATACATAGTTGGCTTACAATCACCACTTCACTCAATTACATGAATAAAGCATTACATCAAACAGATACAAACAAGGTCCGACTACGGAACCAAAATTAAAGAAGACTACCCCAAATGCTACACAGATCCCCGATCGTCCCGACTGGGCTCCACTACTGATCAACTAGAACGAAGCAATACAAAGGACAAGATATTCATTGAGCTCCTCCTTGAGCTTGGCTGCGTCACCTGCTCGGTTCAACGGCACCTGCAAGCTGGTTTTGGAAGTATCTGTGAGTCACGGGGACTCAGCAATCTCACACCCTCGCGATCAAGACTATTTAAGCTTATGGGTAAAGTAAGGGTATGAGGTGGAGCTGCAGCAACCGACTAGCATATTTGGTGGATATCATATATGCAAAAGAGAGCGAGAAGAGAAGGCAAAGCACGATCGAGAAACTATGATCAAGAAGTGATCCTAGAGCAACCTACGTCAAGCATAACTCCAACACCGTTTTCACTTCCCGGACTCCGCCGGAAAGAGACCATCACGGTTACACACGCGGTTGATGCATTTTAATTAAGGTCAACTTCAGGTTTTCTACAACCGGACATTAACAAATTCCCATCTGCCCATAACCGCGGGCACGGCTTCAGAAAGTCCATAACCCTGCAGGGGTGTCCCAACTTAGCCCATCACAAGCTCTCACGGTCAACGAAGGATATTCCTTCTAGCGGGAAGACCCGATCAGACTCGGAATCCCAGTTACAAGACATTTTGACAATGATAAAACAAATCCAGCAACACCGCCCGAATGTGCCAACAAATCCCGATAGGAGCTGCATATATCTCGTTCTCAGGGCACACTCAGATTGTCTAAACTTCCGGTAGGCCAGCCCAGAGTTGCCCCTGGTGGTCACCGGCGGCTGACGAGGTGGACCAACACTCAGAGGAGCACTGGCCTGGGGGGGTTAAAAAAATGATGACCCTTGAGTCCGCAAAACCCAAGGGAAAAAGAGGCTAGGTGGCGAATGGTAAAACCAATGTTGGGCATTGCTGGAGGAGTTTTATTCAAGGCGAACTATCAAGGGGTTCCCATTATTACCCAACCGTGTAAGGAACGCAAAATCCGGGAACATAACACCGATATGACAGAAACTAGGGCGACAAGAGTGGAACAAAACACCAGGCATAAGGCCAAGCCTTCCACCCTTTACCAAGTATATAGATGCATTAATTAAATAAGGGATATTGTGATATCCCAACAAAATATCCATGTTCCAAACATGGAACAAGCTCCAATCTTCACCTGCAACTAACAACGCTATAAGAGGGGCTGAGCAAAGTGGTAACATAGCCAAACAATGGTTTACTAGGACAAGGTGGGTTAGAGGCTTGGCTCAACAATATCGGAGGCATGATAAGCAAGTGGTAGGTATCGTAGCATAGGCATAGCAAAAGAACGAGCATCTAGCAAGCAAAGATAGAAGTGAATTCGAGGGTATGGTCATCTTGCCTGAAATCCCGCAAGGAAGAAGAACGAGTCCATGAAGAAGACAAACGGGCGAAGTTGAACGTATCCTCACAAACACGACGTTATCGGAACCAACCCGAAGAAGTAACACCGGAAAGAAGCAAATAACAAGGTAAAGAACCAAGCATAACATGGCATGATGCACAATCATGTATGATGCATGTCCGGTTTAATGAGGCATGGCATGGCAAAGTGCACAAGCAAAACTACAAGTTAAGTGGAGCTCAATATGCAACGAGTTGCATATTAAAGAAACACCACATTCAAGTTATTTAGTTTCGATCTTGTTTATGTACCCAACAATATTAAATGTTGTTAAACATGCCAAGAGATGAAGCATAATGAAACTATCTGTCTAAGCAAGTTTAAATGAGGCCGGAACAACAAGACAACAAGTTCGGAAACTCCTCATGTGCATATATTAGGTTTGGTACTGTTCTGCCCTAAACACAATTTTAGAGTTGCTAAACATGCAAGATGAGTGCACCAAGTAAATCTAGGCATTTTTCTACCCCATTTACATATAAAGTTTATTAAATTCGGAGTTACGGTTATTTAGTTATGAAATAAAGCATTTTAGCATGGCATAGGAGCAAAATTACACAAACAGCAGTTTAAACATTTTTAACATGCATGAAAATTGCATATTATTAAACTAGATGAAATTCTAAGAAAGTTTCATATTAAGTTTGTTTAATTTGGATGCACGGTTTGAGAGTTATTAAATGCATGAACAGCAGGGGGTTTTCTGCAAAACTGCTCTCCTCTTCAAAAAAAGAAAAACGCTGAAAGGAAAAAAACAGAAGCAGGCCAAAATTGCTGGGCCCAAGGTGCACAGGAGAGGGGGCGGCTCACCCATGGGCCGTGCCACGGCTCGGTGGAGGGGATTGGGCCTGCTGGCGCTCGAGGGAAAGCAGCCCAGGCGCGGTGTGGCGGTCAACACGGACGAGCAGGCGAGCACTGCTGCCCTCGTCTCTGAAAAGCAGAAACAGCAGCGGGGGCGCAAGGTACAGAGCGGCAGACGGTGGAAATGGCTGCCGGCGACGTGGGACTTGGCGACGGCAGGCTTGATGGCGAGCGCCAGATCGACGCAGGGGCTCGGTTCTCCAAGGCGGCGACCGCGCACTCGAAGAAGAGGCAGGGTGAAGCTGGCGAAGAATAGGGACCGCGCGTGTAGGGGTAGCAGGTTTGATGGCGGCGACGGAGCTTGCAGGGAGGTCCGACGACCTGGGGAACGGCTCTGAGCAGGTCAAAGCTTGGCGGCGAGGAACTCCGAGTCGGCGGTCGGGGTCCATGGAGGTCGCTGTCGCGGTGAAGCTCCGTGCCTCGGGCTGCCATGATGGTCGTCTCCTGTTGCTGCGGGTTACAGAGAGAGATGGGGATCTTATGAGATAGGGAGAAGAAGGAAAAGAGAGATGGGCAGAGTAGGGACCAGGGACGCAGCAGAGGCGGTGGTTCGGCAATCTGGCAGGCTTTGATGTGGACGAGGCGGCGGAGGGGACTCGATCGGAAGCTCGGGGCTGCGCTCGTGGAGGCCTCGATCCGATCTGAATCGAGCACTGTGGGAGGCTCGGGCGCTTTGGTGGCCGTTGGATCTCGATCCGGCGGTCTCAAACGGATGGATCAGAGGCTGGGTGGATTGGGTGGACGGGGAAAACGATGAGGATCTGGGAAGATGGCTGGCTGCGCGTGGGTTGGTTCGGGTGGGATCCTGAGGGCGATGCTGCTGGCGGCGGCGCGAGGGACAAACAGCCTAGAATTTAGGGTTTGTCCAAAATAGGCTAGGAGTGGAGTATATATACATCACAGATTAGGTTAGGTGCTACCTCGACCTTACGATCGCAATCGGACGATCGCAAATAACTATGTTAGGAAGTCCCATTAACAAAACGGAGATGTTTGGGGATGATCCGGATCCAACGGTGACGACTGCCCGAGTCGGGTCCGGGAAAGTTTTGGACGCGCGCGCGAGGAGGGCCGCGGGCTGATGAGAGAGGTTAGGTTGGACCTGGCGGTAGGTAGTGGGCTGTGTAGACGGTCTCGTGCTGAGAGAATAGAAGAGAGGGAGGCCCGGCGACTGTTTCCGGAGACCGAAAACGTCGGACGTGTGCCCGGCTATAATGCCGCTATAGTTTAACGGTTGGGCTATCAAACGAACTCCGAATGCGATGAAACTTGGCAGGCGTCCTACCTACACTATAATAAGACTGCACGCCAACTCTCATCCCATTCCGAGAACATCTTCTGGCCACTTATAAAATAATATTTCGGAGGTGCCGCGGGCGCGTTTAAGTGTGTATGGGCTCAGAATGGACAACGGGGAGAACTGGGAGAACCCGGACGAATGCAAGTTTTGAAAACATGATGATGCAATGCACATGATGACATGACAATATGCGACACGCAAGCAAATGACAAGGCAACAACAACGAAACACCAGAAGACACATGGCGCATCGGTCTCGGGGCATCACACGCACCCTGCCAACCGTAGAAAGGGGTTGCCCGGGATCCCATACGTGTTGTTTCCCCCGACAGATGGTTTGCCATAATATCCAGGAAATGCTGGGAGCTATGTCGTCTTTGATAGTCTAGACTGATAGCAACAGTATTGTGCCTTCAGTTGAATAGAGCTACCCCTTTTAGGGCTGAAGCCTTTCCGAACCCTTTCTTGCCATAACAGCAATACAAGCCCATATGGTCTAGCTAGTTCCACTTTCCTGATTTTACCCTTGATGCTTAGGATTTCCCCCTTTTACCTACCCTACTATGATCTGTGTAGGTGCTTTCTGTCGTACTAGCAGTATTCCAGCCTTCGAGCTAAACAACACATCACTCATAATTCCAAACTTAGTTGTTCAAATATGATTGTGATATGATACTAATATTAGTTAACAGACACATTTAATTAGTTAGCTAAAGGTCCCACTTGAGTTTCCAAATACATGTCACGACATTTGGAGAGACAGCAGAATTGCATTTCTTTGTCACTTGTTGACGGTACTTTCTTGTCCATACCAAATCTTATGTCACATCCCTAGTTCTGGTATGGTCCTAGGCTTGCTTTGTGCATCATGTTTAAATTTCAAATGAAATTGAAATGGGGATGTTGCAAACCCTAGCACCAACGTTTTTTTCCCAATAGGTTCAACTTTAAAATGGATTTTCAATGAACCCAAAATGCTATTCAAAAATGTTCATGCTCTTTGGATAATGTTGGGAACAACAACCAGAGGTGATGCACATTTTTGCTACACATTTTGGATTTTTGAATCAATGCATAAATATTTGAATTGGAGCTGTTTAAATTATATAAATATTTTAATGGCTCCAAAAATGTTGGGAATTGGTGAGGGCCTCTGGAATATTATATCTAGATGCCACAAATATTTTCAGCATTTATGGAAGTGTTTTAACATTTATTTTGGATTCAAAACAAATGTCAGAAATAGAAAAAGAAAACAGGAAATAACAAAACACTTACCAAGCGCTTACCTGGTGGCCCAACAGGACCGGCCCAGCTAGGCCCAACCCACCACCGCAGCTTCGCTGTCGTCTTCCTCCCCGGACAGAAGGACGAGCGCGTGCTCGCCGCGCGCTGGCCACGCGCCTCGCCAGCTCCTACTTGCCGCTCCCCGTCGACGCCCTGGCCTTCTATGGAGACGCCACGCAAGCCACGACCCCCTCTCACTCTCCTCCGTGCTTCTCCTCTCCTCTGTCTCACTCTCCCCCTCTGTTCCGAGCACATCGGACAGCACTGCCATGCGCCACCGCGACCACTGCCTTCCCCTCGCCTCTCAGACGTGCCCAGAGCTCCGCCTCGCCGCCTGCTACGTCCTCAACGAGCCAGACGACCCGGGAAGCTCTGCATCAACGCCACCGTCTTTGTTTCCATCGCCGGCCGCCGGAGATCCTCCTCGTCGCCCCGCTCGCTCCGACACCTCCCCAGCCCCGCCGTCTGCACCGGAAGACTCGCCGTGAGCCACTGAATCGCTCCCCTCCGCCTTTTTCTTCATGCACGCCCCGTAGCCGCTGCCCCGCGAGCACCCGCAGCCGCCGTCCTCCATGGCCGGCGAGCTCCGTGCCCCTGAGCACCTCCGCTCCTGCTAGTTGCTCCGGCGGGCTCCTGTTGCCCTTTAGGTGTTGCCTAGCACCCCCCGTTCGCTCGCCTCGAGCTGCAGCACCCCGCTCGCGCATAGCCAAGCTCCGGTAGCCGCCGCGAGCCCTGCTCCGGCGAGCTCCGTCCACCCCACGGCCTCCCACCCACTCTGTTAGATGTGCGCGAGCGCCAGCCACCCTCAGCACCCATCCGCGCGTTGAATGGACGCCGGGGCAGCGTTTCCGGTGAGTGTCCACCGCGGTTTTGGTCGTCACCGACCAAACTCCGGCGAGGCTGATGTGGTGGCTCAATTAGCGCTAATCCAACAGCCTAATCCCCCCTGAGACTGATAGTGGGCCCCAGAGCCAAGTCAAACCCTGGTCAGTGCGGGTTTGACCCGGGGTTAACCCCAGTGTCACTGACATGTGTCCCCCACACGTCAGGTTTGACCTGGTCAGCCGTGCTGACGCCTCTGTGACGTCATGCTGACGCAGTAATTGATTTCTGGATTTGAAATAATTCAGAGAATTCCAGAAAATAGTTAAAACTTCTAAAATTCATAGTAATTCAATCGTAACTCCAAATCAAATAAATTATATATGAAAAATTATCCCAAAAAATGCAAGGAATCCATTTATGCCAGTTTCATGCATGAAAAACCAACTTATACTTGCTGTATAAGTGAAAATGTAATAATGGTATGTTATCTACTTAATTTGGGGTTTGCATATGAACCCTTGGTTCATATGGACTCCAACCAAATTGATGCTAGATGCATTAGGGAAAATCATAGCATCTTTGAAATGTCATCTTCATGCATCATATTGTCCCATATGGTTGTTTATTGATTGCCGGCACCGTCCCCTCTCGATAGGTTCTACTCCGGAAGGTGTCCCGAGTACCTGTCTGAGGAGCAGTGCTTCTTCGTTGATCTATCAGGCAAGCAACCCTCTTGAGCATTTCGATAAATCCCACTCTCTCGCTCCTGCTCCTTTTACTGCATTAGGACAACAACGATTCAAACTGCTACTTTCTGCTGCGGTAGCTGAACCCATTCCTTTGCATGACCTTTCATTTCCACAGTAAATAGCTGAAACCCACTAGCATGAGTAGGAGTTGCTTGAGCCTTGATGTGCCTACTCATCCATGCTTGATTTCTTTATGCTAGCTATGCTTAGAGTTGTGTCAGGTCTGATTTATTGGAAATGAATCGGAGTGGTGAACATGTCCTACCGATAAAGGCTAAGTGTGTGAACACGTTTTGTAAAGGTAGCGATGAGAGGCCATGTAGGAGTACATGGTGGGTTGTCTCATTGGAACCGTCCCTATGCACTGAGTTCTGTGTATGTTATCCAAGTCAAGTTACTAGCACACATTGGGTTCCGGTCATCCGACCCCTCTCGGCTTATTAATCCACTTGATCTCTATACAGGAGTTGCAACTAGTTTCTGGCGTTTGTAGGTAGTGCTACTTCTCTACCAGGTGGTGTCCGACGGGACGGGCTTGGGACAGACTAGGCACCGTGGCACGGTGTACCAAGTGACACCCGGATGGTGGGCTTGGGAACCCTGCACACATCGTTTGGGGCCATGAGCGACACCCCGGCCGGATCTCCTTGCGGATGGAATCCGAATAGGCGATAAACCTGGACGAGAGACTTGTGTGGTTAGTCAGGTCGTGGCCGACACCCTCGCCCGGCTTCCGCTTGAAGATTGTCGAGGTACATGACGTGTACTGGTATATAAGTGGCGAGAGCGTGTGCGAAGAAGTACACCCCTGCAGGGTCAACATTATCTATTCGAATAGCCGTTTTCCTCGGATATGGAAACTTGGAGGACTTATGTAGTACATAGACAACTTGAATTCGATACTCTAAAATCCGCAAGATAAGCGTGAGTGCTATGGATGGCCTTCTCGTAGGGAGACGGGAACGGATCCATAGTGGAGTATTGATATGGTGAATATGTGGACTCGTGTGCGCCTTCTCACCTCAAAGAAGTTTCTGATACTCGTAGTATAGGTTAGCCACTGAGTCAAAGCTGGCTTGCTGCTGTTAAAACTCCACCCCCTCCCCTTGTTGATAATGTTGCATATGTAGATAGTTCTGATGTAAGACTTGCTGAGTATGTTCGTACTCACGTTTCCTTATTTATGTTTTGCAGTTGGTTACACTAGTGACTTCGACGAGTAGCTTGTATCCCAGCTACGATCCCGTACCCTTGGGAGGGTCGTGTATAGTCAGGCTTCTTAGTCTTTTCCTTTTGTAGTTGTCTGTACTCAGACATGTAATGCTTCCATTGCTTGTATGCTCTGAATGATGGGTCATGAGACCCCTGTTTGTATTGATGCTATGTGGCTCTTCTGGGCCTTTATCTATATGAGTTTGAGTTATGTTGTGATGCCATGTTGTACATCACATACTTGCATGTTATGCGTACGTGTAACGTGTATTGCTATGTGTGGGATCCGTCAACCTAGTTGTTCACCTCTAGTAGCCTCTCTTATGGGGAAATGTAGTCTCGTGCTTCCATGTGCCATAGTAGTCCGCTACAGCCCGGTTCACCGGAGTCCTGCTAGCCCAGCACTACTGCTCCGGAACACTTGACTGGCCGGCATGTGATTCACTTCGTTCTTGTGTCTGTCCCTTCGGGGAATTGTCACGCGGTGACATCCGGAGTCCTGCCTAGCCTGCTACAGCCCGGGTTCGCGGAGTCCTGTTAGCCCAGTGCTACAGCCCAGATTCATACACTGTTGACCGACATACTCGTGGTTGATTCATGTATGCCTGTCCCTGTAAGTTAGTGCCACTTTGGGTTCACGACTAGTCATGTCGGCCCGGGTTCTCTGTCATATGGATGCTAGCGACACTATCATATACGTGAGCCAAAAGGCGCAAATGGTCCCAGGCCAGGTAAGGTGGCACCCGTGGGAATACCGTGCGTGAGGCCGCAAAGTGATATGAAGTCTTACATGCTAGATTGGTGTGACTTAGAATCGGGGTCCCGACAGCGTTGGTATCAGAGCCTGACTGACTGTAGGATTACCAAGCCAAACTGGTCGAAGTTGAGTCTAGAAATCCTTTAGTTATATAAGGGAATTGATTGTGGAAGGGAACGTAAGGCTCTTTTTACTCCTTTACCTCATGTCATTCTTTCTGAGTCAGCCTCTTCTTTTCTACGAGGGTTAAGGCCTAGGCTTCTCCTCTATCTCTCGGGATGACGTGTTACTAAACCGTAAGGTCTTAGGATTGTTGGGTTGTGTCTCCGTACAGTTCTACCACTTCCGTGTGTCCTCTGTTTGACCCAGAACCTTGATATTATGATGTTGATTGATTATGCTATTCCTTTGATGAATGTCTCAAAAATCCTTTTGAGCATTTACAGCCGTTATGCTGCCGAAATTGTCCCAGGATTTCAAGATCTTCCAATGCTTTTGCATTACATTCCGCATCCTTATGTCGATGCTAATTCCATCCATGTTTCCTTGGTTTCTGTGCCAGGATGTCGTCTGCTAACCGAGGTTCAGTTGCTCATAGAAAGAACCACGGAGATGGTAGCGATGAGGATCCTCCTGACCAGCCTTTGATGACAGAGTTCTTGTTAGCATTCGAGAGGAACAAGCGTGAGACTAACCGCTTGCTGGCACAGATTGAGCAGAACACCGCACATCAGCGTAAGAAGTTGGTTTCCATCACCGACTTCATTGGTCTGAAACCACCCACCTTCCATCATTCCATTGAGCCACTCAATGCAGATGACTGGCTCCCAAGCATCACTCACAAGTTGCATTCTGCGAACGTAGCTGAAGGTGACAAGGTCACCTATGCTACCTATCTCCTGGAAGGTCCTGCTAGTATTTGGTGGCAGAGCTATGAGGCTATACTTCCAGCTGGTCAGATTCCTACCTGGAGGGATTTCATCGAGGCTTTTCGTGAGCACCACATTCCTAAGGCTCTCATTGACCACAAGAGGGAAGAGTTCTGTAGTTTTACCCAGGGTAAGCTGCCTGTTGATGCTTACAGTAGAGAGTTTGGAAGCCTCGCCCGCTATGCTACAGAAGAAGTGTCCACGGACACTAAGAAGCAGGCTAGGTTCTGAAAGGGTCTCAACCCTAAGTTGCGTCGTGATCTCCACCTGCATCACTGTGATACTTTCCAGGCTCTTGTGAACAAGGCCATTAATGCAGAGATAGCTCAACTCACTTACGAGGAGTCTCGAAAGCACAACCGTGATCTGGGTTCTTCCTCCCGCTCTGGCTCTCAGAAGCGACGGATTTGGATTCCGAACTCAGCTCTTCCACCTCGATATGCACCGAGGCCATCCTATGTGGCGCCTCACCCAACTCAGCAACGTGCTCCACCCAGGCCTATTAGTGGACCACTTGCCAATGTAGGTCCACGTCCTACCTCAGGAACTTGCTTCACCTGCAGAGAACCAGGGCACTATGCACGTGACTGCCCTCAGTCCAGTTATACCCCACCCCAGTCTGAGAGGTCTGTTGGCCGTGAAAAGCCATCAGTCAAGATGATCAGTACCAAGCCAGCCTCCATTGAACGAGCATGTGTGCACCATGTCTCAGCTACAGAAGTTCAAGATGATCCCGACGTCGTACTGGGTACGCTTCTTGTCAATTGTCACCCAGCTTCAGTTATGTTCGATACTGGAGCATCCCACTCCTTCATATCCGAAGGTTATGCTTGGTTGCACGACATGTCATTTTGTGATATGCCAACTCCACTAATAATCCAGACTCCCGGTTCCAAATGGCAAACCTCCAAGGTAAGCCATGGTAATGAAATCCTTGTTGACAGACTGGTATTCCTTGCTTCTTTGATATCTCTCAAGTCTTCAGATATTAACATCATCTTGGGTATGGACTGGATGATAGCTCATCATGCCAAGATCGATTGTTACACCAGATCTGTTCAACTTACACATCCATCTGGCAAAATAGTCACTGTCACCACTAGAGTTGCAAGGCGTCAACTCTATTCTCTTAATGCCAGCCCTCTTCCAGACCTTGAAGATATTCCGGTAGTCCGTGACTTCTCGGATGTTTTTCCAGAAGAACTGCCAGGTGTCCCACCTGACAGAGATGTAGAGTTTGTCATAGAACTTATCCCAGGAACTGTTCCAATCTCTAGGAGACCATACAAGATGGCACCTTTGGAGTTAGCCGAGCTTAAGATACAACTTGATGAGTCCTTGCAAAAGGGTTTCATCCGTTCCAGTTCTTCTCCTTGGGCTTGTCCTGTCCTCTTCGTCAAGAAGAAGGATGGTACGGATCGGATGGTTGTAGATTATCGTCCCGTTAATTTGGTCACGATAAAGAACAAGTATCCGCTCCCCAGGATCAACGACCTGTATGATCAGCTCGCTGGATCCTCAGTCTTTTCCAAGATGGATTTGAGGTTAGGCTACCACCAAATCAAGATCAGAAACGGGGACATCCCCAAAATGGCCTTTGTTACTCGTTATGGTCAATACGAGTACACCGTGATGTCTTTCGGCCTAACCAATGCTCCAGCTACTTTCTCCCGCTTGATGAACTCGATCTTTATGGAGTACTTAGATAAGTTTGTCGTGGTTTATCTCGAGGATATTCTTATTTACTCGAAGAACGAGGAAGAGCATGCCGGACATCTTAGGCTTGTATTAGAAAAACTCAGAGTGCATCGCCTTTATGCCAAGTTCTCCAAGTGTGAATTTTGGTTGCCAGAAGTGACCTATCTGGGCCACGTGATCTCTGGTAAGGGCATTGCTGTCAATCCCAAGAGAGTCAAAGCCGTTCTCGATTGGATCCACCCGAAACGGTCAAACAAGTTAGGAGTTTCCTTGGTCTAGCCAGTTATTGTCACCGCTTCGTTGAAAACTTCTCCAAAGTGGCCAAACCCCTCACGGAGCTTCTCAAGAAAGATAAAAGGTTTGAGTGTTCCCCACAGTGTGAGCACAGTTTTCAGGAACTGAAAAGACGCCTGACTTTTGCGCCCATACTCGTGCCACCGGATTTCACTAAAGACTTTGTTATCTATTGCGACGCTTCGTGTCAAGGACTAGGTTGCATTCTTATGTAGGATCGTCATGTGATTGCCTATGCATCTCAACAGTTGCATCCACATGAGGAGAATTATCCTACACATGATCTAGAGCTTGCAGCCGTAGTCTATGCACTTAAGACTTGGCGACATTACCTTCTTGGTAACCGTTGCGAAATCTACACTGACCATCAGAGTCTCAAGTATATCTTCACCCAACCGGATCTGAATCTCAGACAGAGACGTTGGTTGGAGTTGATCTCGGATTACAACTTAGGAATCACCTACACCCCAGGCAAAGCCAATGTCATGGATGATGCTTTAAGTCGTAAATCCTATTGCAACAACCTCATGTTGCAACAATGTCAACCACCCCTCCATGAGGAATTCTGTAAGCTTAACCTTCACATAGCTCCTCGTGGTTCCCTTTCTACCTTGGTGGCGAAACCTACCCTTACGGATCAGATCATAGAGGCTGAGAAGCATGATATGGGAATTTCCCGAATCAAGAAGAATATTTCCAAGGGAGTTGCTGGCTGTTTCTCTATGGATGAACGAGGTGTTGTTTACTTTGGTAACCGTTTGGTGGTTCCCAAATGTCAACAGATGCAGCAACTGATCCTTAAGGAGGCCCATGACTCCCCTCTCACCATTCATCCCGGTAGTACAAAGATGTATCAGGACCTACGCCAGAGGTTCTGGTGGACTAGGATGAAGAGAGAAATCGCTCAGTATATTGCCAACTGTGATGTTTGTCGTCGCGTTAAGGCAGAGCATCAGAGACCTGCTGGCACCCTTCAACCTTTAGCTATTCCCGAGTGGAAATGGGACAAAGTTGGTATGGACTTCATCACCGGCTTTCCCAGGACCAAGAAAGGAAATAATGCTATCTTCGTAGTCATTGACCGTCTCTCCAAAGTGGCTCACTTCCTACCTGTTCGAGAGAGTATCACTGCTAGTCAGCTCGCTGGCTTATATATCTCCCGAATAGTGTCACTCCATGGTGTTCCACTAAAGATCAATTCAGACCATGGCAGTCTTTTCACCTCTCATTTCTGGGAAAGTTTCCAAACTTCCATGGGCACCAATCTTTCCTTCAGTACCGCTTTCCACCCCCAGACAAGTGGTCAGGTGGAAAGGGTCAACCAAATTCTCAAAGACATGCTTAGAGCTTGCGTTATCTCATTCGGTATGGATTGGGAGAAATGTCTTCCCTTTGCCGAGTTTTCTTATAACAATAGCTACCAATCTAGTCTTAAGAAAGCACCCTTCGAGATTCTGTATGGATGAAGATGTCGAACACCTTTGAACTGGTCAGAAACCGGTGAAATACAACTCTTTGGACCGGATATGATCCAAGAGGCAGAAGAGCAAGTTCGCATCATTCGTGAGAATTTGAAAACAGCCCAATCTCGTTAAAAGAGCCAGTATGACCGTCGTCATAAGGAAGTGGCTTATGAAGTTGGCGACAAGGCTTACCTTCGGGTTACTCCTTTGAAGGGTACCCATCGTTTCGGTATTAAGGGCAAGTTGGCTCCTCGTTACATCGGTCCTTTTCGCATTCTCGCTAAACGAGGAGAGGTTGCCTACCAGTTGGAACTACCCCCACATCTTTCTCGAGTTCATGTTGTCTTCCACGTCTCTCAACTCAGGCGTTGCTTCTCGGATCCCATCCGCGGAGTGGACCACGAAATGCTTGATCTCCAAGATAACCTCACTTATCGAGAGTACCCTGTTCGCATTCTGGATCAAGCAGAGCGTGTCACTCGACGTCATAACATCAAGTTTCTCAAGGTTCAGTGGTCTCATCATGCCGAGAGAGAAGCTACTTGGGAGCAAGAAGATCGTCTTCGACTTGAGTACCCCGCTTCCTTTCCGCCAACTCCTGAATCTCGGGACGAGATTTTTTCGAGTGGGGGCGAGTTGTCACATCCCTAGTTCTGGTATGGTCCTAGGCTTGCTTTGTGCATCATGTTTAAATTTCAAATGAAATTGAAATGGGGATGTTGCAAACCCTAGCACCAAAGTTTTTTTCCCAATAGGTTCAACTTTAAAATGGATTTTCAATAAACCCAAAATGCTATTCAAAAATGTTCATGCTCTTTGGATAATGTTGGGAACAACAACCAGAGGTGATGCACATTTTTGCTACACATTTTGGATATTTGAATCAATGCATAAATATTTGATTTGGAGCTGTTTAAATTATATAAATATTTTAATGGCTCCAAAAATGTTGGGAATTGGTGAGGGCCTCTGGAATATTATATCTAGATGCCACAAATATTTTCAGCATTTATGGAAGTGTTTTAACATTTCTTTTGTATTCAAAACAAATGTCAGAAATAGAAAAAGAAAACAGGAAATAAGAAAACACTTACCTGGCGCTTACCTGGTGGCCCAACAGGACCGGCCCAGCTAGGCCCAACCCACCACCGCAGCTTCGCTGTCGTCTTCCTCCCCGGACAGAAGGACGAGCGCGTGCTCGCCGCGCGCTGGCCACGTGCCTCGCCAGCTCCTGCTTGCCGCTTCCCGTCGATGCCCTGGCCTTCTATGGAGACGCCACGCAAGCCCCGACCCCCTCTCACTCTCCCCCGTGCTTCTCCTCTCCTCTGTCTCGCTCTCCCCCTCTGTTCCGAGCACATCGGAGAGCACCGCCGTGCGCCACCGTGACCACTGCCTTCCCCTCGCCTCTCAGACGTGCCCAGAGCTCCGCCTCGCCGCCTGCTACGTCCTCAACGAGCCAGGCGACCCGGGAAGCTCTGCATCAACGCCACCGTCTTTGTTTCCATCGCCGGCCGCCGGAGATCCTCCTCATCACCCCGCTCGCTCTGACACCTCCCCGGCCCCGCCGTCTCCACCGGAAGACTCGCCGTGAGCCACTGAATCGCTCCCCTCCGCCTTTTTCTTCACGCACGCCCCATAGCCGCTGCCCCACGAGCACCCAAAGCCGCCGTCCGCCATGGCCGGCGAGCTCCGTGCCCCTGAGCCCCTCCGCTCCCGCTAGTTGCTCCGGCGGGCTCCTGTTGCCCTTTAGGTGCTGCCTAGCACCCCCCGTTCGCTCGCCTCAAGCTGCAGCACCCCGCCCGCGCATAGCCAAGCTTCGGTCACCGCCGCGAGCCCTTCTTCGGCGAGCTCCGTCCACCCCATGGCCTCCCACCTGCTCTGTTAGATGCGCGCGAGCGCTAGCCACCCTCAGCACCCATCCGCGCGTCGAATGGACACCGGAGCAGCGTTTCTGGTGAGCGTCCGCCGCGGTTTTGGTCGTCGCCGGCCGAACTCCGGCGAGGCTGACGTGGCGGCTCAATTAGCGCTAATCCCACAGCCTAATCCCCCCTGAGTCTGACAGTGGGCCCCAGAGCCAAGTCAAACCCTGGTCAGTGCGGGTTTGACCTGGGGTTAACCCCAGTGTCACTGACGTGTGGCCCCCACACGTCAGGTTTGACCTGGTCAGCCCTGCTGACGCCTCTGTGACGTCATGCTGACATAGTAATTGATTTCTGGATTTTAAATAATTCAGAGAATTCCAAAAAATAGTTAAAACTTCTAAAATTCATAGTAATTCAACCGTAACTCCAGATCAAATAAATTATATATGAAAAATTATCAAAAAAATGCAAGGAATCCATTTATGCCAGTTTCATGCATGAATAACCAACTTATACTTGCTGTATAAGTGAAAATGTAATAATGGCATGTTATCTACTTAATTTGGGGTTTGCATATGAACCCTTGGTTCATATGGACTCCAACCAAATTGATGCTAGATGCATTAGGGAAAATCATAGCATCTTTGAAATGTCATCTTCATGCATCATATTGTCCCATATGGTTGTTTATTGATTGCCGGCACCGTCCCCTCTCGATAGGTTCTACTCCGGAAGGTGTCCCGAGTACCTGTCTGAGGAGCCGTGCTTCTTCGTCGATCTATCAGGCAAGCAACCCTCTTGAGCATTTCGATAAATCCCACTCTCTCGCTCCTACTCCTTTTACTGCATTAGGACAACAACGATTCAAACTGCTACTTTCTGTTGCGTTAGCTGAACCCATTCCTTTGCATGACCTGTCATTTCCACAGTAAATAGCTGAAACCCACTAGCATGAGTAGGAGTTGCTTGAGCCTTGATGTGCCTACTCATCCATGCTTGATTTATTTATGCCACGTATGCTTAGAGTTGTGTCAGGTCTGATTTATTGGAAATGAATCAGAGTGGTGAACATGTCCTACCGATAAAGGCTAAGTGTGTGAACACGTTTTGGTAAAGGTAGCGATGATAGGCCATTTAGGAGTACATGGTGGGTTGTCTCATTGGAACCGTCCCTAAGCACTAAGTTCTGTGTATGTTATCCAAGTCCAGTTACTACCACACGTTGGGTTCCGGTCATCCGGCCCCTCTCGGCTTATTAATCCACTTGATCTCTGTCCAGGAGTTGCAACTAGTTTCTGGCGTTTGCAGGTAGTGCTACTTGTCTACCAGGTGGTGTCCGACGGGACGGGCTTGGGACAGACTAGGCACCGTGGCACGGTGTACCAATTGACACCCAGATGGTGGGCTTGGGAATCCTACACACATCGTTTGGGGCCGTGAGCGACACCCCGGCCGGATCTCCTTGCGGATGGAATCCGAATAGGTGATAAACCTGGACAAGAGACTTGTGTGGTTAGTCAGGTCATGGCCGACACCCTCGCCCGGCTTCCGCTTGAAGGTTGTCGAGGTACATGACGTGTACATGGCTATAAGTGGCGAGAGCGTGTGTGAAGAAGTACACCCCTGCAGGGTCAACATTATCTATACGAATAGCCGTTTTCCTTGGATATGGAAACTTGGAGGACTTATGTAGTACATAGACAACTTGAAGTGGATACTCTAAAATCCACAAGATAAGCGTGAGTGCTATGGATGGCCTTCTCGTAGGGAGACGAGAACGGATCCATAGTGGAGTATTGATATGGTGAATATGTGGACTCGTGTGTGCCTTCTCACCTCAAAGAAGTTTCTGATACTCGTAGTATAGGTTAGCCACTGAGTCGAAGCTGGCTTGCTTCTGTTAAAACTCCACCCCCCCTTGTTGATAATGTCGCATATGTAGATAGTTCTGATGTAAGACTTGCTGAGTACCTTCGTACTCACGTTTGCTTATTTATGTTTTGCAGTTGGTTAAACTAGTGACTTCGATGAGTAGCTTGTATCCCAGCTATGATCCCGTACCCTTGGGAGGGTCGTGTATAGTCAGGCTTCTTAGTCTTTTCCTTTTGTAGTTGTCTGTACTCAGACATGTAATGCTTCCGTTGCTTGTATGCTCTGAATGATGGGTCATGAGACCCCTGTTTGTATTGATGCTATGTGGCTCTTCTGGGCCCTTATCTATATGAGTTTGAGTTATGTTGTGATTCCATGTTGTACAGCACATACTTGCATGTTATGCGTACGTGTAACGTGTATTGCTATGTGTGGGATCCGTCAACCTAGTTGTTCACCTCTAGTAACCTCTCTTATGGGGAAATGTAGTCTTGTGCTTCCATGTGCCATAGTAGTCCGCTACAGCCCGGTTCACCGGAGTCCTGCTAGCCCAGCACTACTGCTTCGGAACACTTGACTGGCCGGCATGTGATTCACTTCGTTCTTGTGTCTGTCCCTTCGGGGAATTGTCACGTGGTGACATCCGGAGTCCTGCCTAGCCTGCTACAGCCCGGGTTCGCGGAGTCCTGTTAGCCCAGTGCTACAGCCTAGATTCATACGCTGTTGACCGACATACTCGTGGTTGATTCATGTATGCCAGTCCCTGTAAGTTAGTGCCACTTTGGGTTCACGACTAGTCATGTCGGCCCGGGTTCTTTGTCATATGGATGCTAGCAACACTATCATATACGTGAGCCAAAAGGCGCAAACGGTCCCGGGTCAGGTAAGGTGGCACCCGTGGGAATACCGTGCGTGAGGCCGCAAAGTGATATGAAGTGTTACATGCTAATTGGTGTGACTTAGGATCGGGGTCCCGACATCTTAGTTGTTATTTCAAAGCAAACATCAGTTGGTAACTACTTTTTGTGCAGTTTGCAGCTTCAAATCTTCCATCCCACTGCCACGGTCAACTCTGTACTCATCATGCTTACAGTTTCCCCATTTAATGATGCCCACGATTAGCCTACGTGGTTCGTGTTGTAATAGCACTGCTCCACCCATCGAGCTAAACAAGCTTAGTTGTAGAAATTCAAATATGGTTTTATGCTGATGTTAGTAAAACTGGGACATGTTTAATTGGTCAGCTAAATGTTACTACTTTAGTTTTGAAATGCATGTGAGCCACATATGGAGAGACCGAAAGGAATACTATTTCTCTATGCGCTCTGGTTCATCATGGGTGGGCAATGGACATTGTTTAAAAACAGTTGTAATATCTTCAATCTGCTTGCTCTTCTGCTTTTCTTTAACATGATCCTCTTCTCTTCTTTAATGAGTATGTTCCTTGTTGGGAAGAGTAGCAGAGACATTTGCAGTCGACTGGTCAGGTCGAGTTGTTCTCCCTTATTATATTTTGAATCTATCAGGCCAGGTCAACTTGTTCTTCTTTACTATATGTTGAAGTTGTCATCTGCGAAGTATCATCACTTATGGAGCTCTCATATTTTGAGTAGTAGGCCACATTATATTAATGCACACACCAAATTACACATGCATGTCATCTCTAAGAAGAATTGCAGAGATAGCACAAAGGGGTTTACAGGGAGGCGATATTTGATTAGGATCACTTCTGCATTACAAAGATAACCTGACTTGTTTTTATGTTTTCATGCATGCCAGGTATTGAACATGATCAAAATGAATATGATAATGGGCACATGAGAGGAATATTGAGGAACAATTCACTGGCTAACAAACTTGGCATGGTGGAGGATGGCCTATCTTATTCACACATCAAGGTGCTTGCTCTAACTTGGCAAGGTTGTATTGGTCGCACATATTTTGCATATGACCTCTTGCATCACTTCTACTTTGTTACACCACCATCTGCTCAGTTTAAGCATCATATATGAGTATATACCATACCTATCCGTTTTCTGTACCTATTACATGTGTCAACATACTATGTTTTCCAGTCAAATGTTGTTCTTTCATAATATATTTCCAAAAGGAAGAGGGTGAGTGCAGATCCTCAAGGAGTACAAACTAAGTATTTGGAAAAGGTAGTGATACATGTTAAATCAGATAGATCATCAGCCACAGAAAACACAGGCCCAACTGTACCACACTTTACCCCCTACTCCACTGGCCAAACCCCTATTAGAATTGCATAGAGCCCAGCATCTGGTACTGTCTATGATATCAATTCAAAATTTGAACTCCTAAATTTCTGCATGTGCCTTACCTTCTCTCTTGTATGAAAACAAATTTCACATGAATCTCCTTGCTCAAAGGATCATAGGATCTCACAACAATACTGGGCACTGCATTACTCTTGTCAGTACCTCTGCCCTTTGTCAGCATACTTACACTCATTGCTGTTTGATTATATAGCATCATTGTAAATGTTCGCTTCTTTATCCTCCCTTTGCTCAGAATTATAAGATTTATATTTACTCTTAGATACATGTAGAATTAACACAATGGTCATGAAGTTTTGTATTGCTCATGTAAGTACCTATTGTCATATAATCCCTCTATATCGAATTAATTGTTGCTCAATTGGATGTATTTAGAACTTAATAGTGCCAGATACATCCATTTGAGCGACAAGTAATAACAGACAGTGGTAGTATTAATGTACATGCATTGTGAGATAGTTAATTGTCTAGCATTATCCTGCATCTTATCTTCCCCGCCCTCAACTTTCCCCAAATTATCATATCTACATTTACTCTTACCAAAAGGTTGAATAAAGCCAATGCCACTGCACATGTTGATGTATGCATTCCTCTTGTCAGTACCTTTTTGCCTTGTAACGTTGTACTTAATTAATTGCTATTTGATTATGTATCATCACTCTACACCTGAGCTTCATTATCCTCTATTTCTTCCAATATTATTTGATCTATATTTACTCTTTACAAAATGTAGAATAATGGCAACGCTTAAAAAGAAGTTTCATTGGGGAATTTATTGAATTATCCTTCCATTGACATGGAGAAGGGCTTTGTCCAGCCCGTGTTAACATGTAATGTAAGTTCATCCTTTTCAAGCCTTCAAACTTTGTTCCAGTATAGAGTTGGATAGGCATCATTTCCTCCACTATTGTTTACTTTGGTGTTTACATCTGATTGGATGTTTGCAACAACTACCAGTTTTAAATTGTAGCTGTAAAAACATGTTCCTTATGCAGAACAGGTACATTTATTTGCTTATATAATTGTGAAACCTGTTACGTGTCTCCTTGTTTCTCTTTCAGAGTCGTATCTCTTATGCTAGGCAGAACTTTAGGGAAGATAGTGAGCCAAACCATCTTGAAGAGAGCGAGATGACCCCAAGGTCATGTCATGATGAAGACAGTGAGTTGAAGCTACTCACCAGCAGCTGTGATACAACCTCTGTGTAGTTCCTGCCTCAATCAGTTCGACTTCTTTAGTCTCAACTTAAAGCGGAAAGGCTTGCTTCAGCTCAACTCCGACTTGATGTCAATGATGCAAAGAAGATCTCAAAGGGTTGCCTTGCGGCCTCTGGTGCTATATGATACATCTCCAACGTATCTACTTTTCCAAACACTTTTAACCTTGTTTTGGACTCTAACTTGCATGATTTGAATGGAACTAACCTGGACTGATGCTGTTTTCAGCAGAATTGCCATGGTGTTATTTTTGTGTAGAAATAAAAGTTCTCGGAATGACCTGAAAATCTGTGAAGACACGTTTTGGAATTTATAAAAAATACTGGCGAAAGAATGAGCGTAAGGGGGCCCACACCCTATCCACGAGGGTGCAGGGTGCCCCCCTGCCTCGTGGGCCCCCTGAGGCTCCACTGACGTCAACTCCAACTCTATATATTCATGTTCGGGGAGAAAAAAAATCAGAGAGAATGGTTCATGAATATATGTGAGTTCTTGATCCTATCTTGCAAGTCAATAGTCACCTACTATGTGTTATGATCCGGTAATCCCGAAGTGAGAATAACCGGACCACTCCCGGTAATGACCGTAGTTTGAGGAGTTCATGTATTCACGACGTGTTAATGCTTTGGTTCAATACTCTATTAAAAGGAGGGCTTAATATCCCTTAGTTTCCAATAGGACCCCGCTGCCACGGGAGGGTAGGACAAAAGATTTCATGCAAGTTCTTTTCCATAAGCACGTATGACTATATTCGGAATACATGCCTACATTACATTAATGAACTGGAGCTAGTTCTGTGTCACCCTACGTTATAACTGTTGCATGAGAAATCGCATCCAACATAATTACCCATCACTGATCCATTGCCTACATGCTTTTCAAATATTGATCTTTTCTTAGTTACTTTTCAGTTGCCACTGTTATGATTGCTACAAAAACTACTACTGTTACTTTTGCCACCGTTACCGTTACTTCCATACTACTTTGCTACTAAATACTTTGCTACAGATATTAAGTATTTCAGGTGCGGTTGAATTGACAACTCAACTGTTTGTACTTGAGAATATTCTTTTGCTCCCCTTGTGTCGAATCTATAAATTTGGGTTGAATACTCTACCCTCAAAAATTGTTGTGATCCCCTATACTTGTGGGTCATCAAGACTATTTTCTGGCACCATTGCCGGGGGAGCATAGCTCTATTCTTTGAGTCACTTGGGACTTATATTTGTTGATCACTATGAGGAACTTGAAAGATGAAAGAACCAAGATTTTTCCCTCATCTATGAGGGGAGGTAAGGAACTGCCTTCTAGCTCTGCACTTGATTCACCTTCTGTTTTGAGTAAACTTGCGACACCTACTCCTGCTATTGATTCTGATATGTTGCATGTTATTGATGATGCCATTTCTGCTATAGATTATGCTTATGATGAAACTACTTCTATGCTTGATAATACTGTGCCATTAGATGAATTTCTTGATGAACAACTTGCTAGGGTTAGAGAGAATGAAATTATTGAAACTGATAATATTGATGAAAGTGATGATGAAGATTCTCCCCTAGATACGAATTGCATGATGTGCATGAGGGTTATGTTATGGATGAAGAAACTTCTAGAGATCTTTTAGCTTGCAAAGATAGATATGATCTTAAGAAACTGTTAGCTAAGCTAAAAGAAAAGTCTTTGAATGTTAGAATGAAATATGACCCTGCTTTTGCTACTTCACCTATCTGTTTTTCTGATAAGGATTATGATTTCTCTGTCGATCCCGAGTTAATTACTTTGGCTGAATCTGATCCTTTTGGCTATGAATTTGAAACTGTTGTGGCACATCTTACTAAATTGAATGATATAGCCACCCTATTCACTAATGAGGAAAAAATTTGTTACTACTATATCCTTAGGTTATTTCCATTCTCATTAAAGGGTGATGCTAAAACATGGTTTAATTCTCTTGATCCTGGTTGTGTGCGTAGTCCCCAGGATATGATTTATTACTTCTCTGCTAAATATTTCCCCGCTCATAAGAAATAAGATGCCTTAAGGGAAATATATAATTTTGTGCAAATTGAATAAGGGAGTCTCCCACGAGCTTGGGGGAGGCTTCTCCGATTACTTAATGCTTTTCCTGATCATCCTCTCAAGAAAAATGAAATACTTGATATCTTTTATAATGGACTAACCGATGGTTCCAAAGACCACCTGGATAGCTGTGATGGTTGTGTTTTCAGGGAAAGAACTGTTGAGCAAGCTCAATTTCTATTGAATAATATATTGAGTAATGATAATGATTGGACACTTCCTGAACTAACTCCTAAGCCAACTCCGAAAAAAGGGGTATTCTATTTCTCAGTCCTGAAGAAATGCAAGAGGCAAAGAAATCTGTGAAAGAAAAAGGTCTTAAAGATGAAGATGCTAAGAAATTACCACCTATTGAAGAAATACATGGTCTTAATAACCCGACACAGGTAGTAAAGGTAAATTCTCTCTATAGATTTGATGAAGGTGATATTCCTCGTAATAAGTCTGCCAGCCAATGCTTGGATGAGTTTGATAATTTTATTGTTGAACAAGAAAACTTCAATGCTTATGTTGGTAGACAATGGAGACGCAATGCTTATATGATTGAACGCTTGAGTGCTTATATGTCTAGAGTTAAAGGTGAACTTAAATTATTTGTAAACATGCTTCTATGGTCACCACTCAAGTAGAACAAGTGCTTAAAGCACAAGATGATTTGCTCAATGAATTAAATAATAAGAAAAATGATAATGCTGTTAGAGTTGTGACTAGAGGGGGTAAAATGACTCTGGAACCTCTGTATCCTGAGGGCCACCCTAAGAGAGTTGAGCAAGATTCTCAGAGAACTAATGTTGGTGCACCTAGTTCTTCTAACAAGAAGAAAAAGAAAAATGATATGACTTTGCATGCTTCCAGTGAACCTGTTGTTGACACACCTGAGATTCCCAATGATATATCTGATGCTGAAACACAATCTGGTAATGAACATGAACCTAGTGATAATGTTAGTGATGATGTTCATGTTGATGCTCAACCTAGCAATAACAACGATGTAGAGATTGAACCTGCTGTTGATGTTGATAACCCACAATCAAAGAATCAACGTTATGATAAGAGAGACTTCGTTGCTAGGAAGCATAGTAAAAAAGAGAACCATGGGTTCAGAAACCCATGCATTTTCCTCCTAAACCATCCAAGAAAAAGGCTGATGAGGATTTTGAGCACTTTGTTGAAATGATTAGACCTATATTTTTGCGTATGCATTTGACTGATATGCTTAAAATGAATCCTTATGCTAAGTATATGAAAGATACTGTTGCAAATAAAAGAAAGATACCAGAAGCTGAAATTTCCACCATGCTTGCCAATTATACTTTTAAAGGTGGAATACCAAAGAAACTAGGAGATCCAGGAGTACCAACTATACCATGCTCCATTAAAAGAAACTATGTTAATATTGCTTTATGTGATCTTGGAGCCGGTGTTAGTGTCATGCCTTTCTCTTTATATCATAGACTTGATTTGAATAAGTTGACACCTACTGAACTATCTATGCAAATGGCTAATAAATCAACTGCTATACCTATCGGTATTTGTGAGGACGTGCCTGTTGTGGTTGCAAACGTTACTATTTTAACAGACTTTGTTATTCTTGATATTCCCGAGGACGATAGTATGTCGATTATCCTTGGTAGACCCTTTTTGAATACTGCAGGGGCTGTTATTGATTGCAACAAAGGCAATGTCACTTTTCATGTTAATGGTAATGAGCATATGGTACACTTTCCAAGCAAACAAATTCAAGTCCACAATATTAATTCTATTGGAAAAATTTCAGCGATAACTGTTGGAGGTTTTGAATTTCCTCTCCCTACTGTCAAGAAGAAATATGATATTCTTATTGTTGGGGACATGCATATCCCCGTTGAGGTAACTCAGTGTTATTCAAAAATTCTCCGGTTTCATGTTATTAGAAAAGAGTTTGTTAACAAGACTTGATCAACCTTGTTAGTGGATTCCTTTTGATGAGCATGAGATAGATGAAGTTAGAAAGAACAACTCTCTATACCTTCTTTTTACTTGCTGTTATTTGGATTAAATAAAGAAAAAATAGTATTTTTTTGTCTGTTTTCGGAATTATCCTTGCAATAAAATAATACCCCGAAAATAAAAGTTCTCCAAATGTCCTAAAAATGAAGTATGAATTTTTGTAGAATATTTAAGAATATCTCGCACTGAGAACACACCAGGGGGCCCCACCATCTGGCCACGAGGGTGAAGGGTGTGCCCACCCCCTAGGGCGCGCCCCCTACCTCGTGGACCCCACGTGGACCCCCTCCACTGCTAGGAAAAGGGCTAAAGATAGGATTGACACTAATGGCGCACCAGAGAAGTGGTGCGCCACTACTGTATTCTAATGGCGCACCAGGTAGAGATACGCCATTAGTGTGGAAGACACTAATGGCGCACCAGGAAAATGGTGCGCCACTAGTAAAACAATTTTTTTTTCATTTTTTCAAACATACTAATGGCGCATCCTGGCAAAGTGCGCCATTAGTAGTTAGAACTACTAATGGCGCACCGGCGACAGAGTGCGCCAGTAATTTTTTTTTTTACTTTTTGGCAAAAAAACATTCTAATGGCGCACCGCTGCTGGGTGCGCCATTAGTAAGCTTCCCCCACACTCCACCTATTCCCCTCCCTCCCTTCCTCCCCACTCGACCTAACCGTACGCACCCTCCGCCCCAACCGTACGCCGCCGTCGCGCCTGCACGCCCCCTCCGCCCCCTCCGTCCCCTCCGTCCCCTGCCGCCGCCGCCCCAACCCCCGCCCCCGCGCCCCCCCCCCCCGCCCCCCCCCCCCCCCCCCCCCCCCCGCCCCCGCCCCCCCCGCCCCCCCCCCCCCCCGCCCCCCCCCGCCCCCCCGCCCCCCCCCACCCCCCCCCCGCCCCCCCCACGCCCCCGGCCCCACCACTGCAGCTCCCCCGCGCCGTGTCGCATGCTGCCTCTCCAACGCCACCACCGGCAGGCCCTTCATATCGACCCTCGAGCTCTGGCCGCTCAACGGGTCGCTGTACCGCACCGACGCGGAGGCCCGCGCCTTCCTCGCCCTCGCCGCCCGCATCAACTTCGGCGCCCCCTCGCCAGATCCAGTCAGGTCTGCCTCTTCTTTCTTTTCCCCCATTTCTTTCTTCTTCTTCTTCTGTTGATTTGAACATGTAATCATTCAGTTACTGGGATTCGTACAGTATACGTCCATACCAAATGGTGAATTATTTTTTTAACCCCGATTTTGTCACCTCCAGCAAATTTAACCCGAATCAAGATAAGATTAATAGCCTACTCGTACTTAAGATTTGGAATGCCTAGGCCACCAGAATCCTTGCTCTTACAAACCATGCCCCAATTTGTCAAGTGATGTTTTTGGTTTACCATCCACACCCCCCAAAATAAATATGACAAACATCACTTTTAACCACTGTATTCCCTCAGAACACTGCAGTTTTAACCACTGTAAACTCCCTGTGGCATGAATTTCCCTAGCAGCGAGTTTCATAACAGACAGCAAGGAACAAGGGATTGAAAAACTGCTAGCCTAAAAAAGAACTCATATTTCTCATCTTTTCCTCAGAGAAAGGTTCCCTTTTAACCACTGTGACAACACAGAATTCACCATTTTTACTCCAAAAGATAGCCTACAGAAGAATTCTTCTCTGGATCAGAGAGCAGATAGAATTTGTTTCTAAAAGGTTTGAACCAAGATGGATGTTGGTCTTTCTTAGGGTCATAACCAAACAAACTCACCCATTTTCCCTTTTAACCACTGTATAATTTATGTCGAGAAACTGGTAAGGGTTCAAACTTTTCCTTGTTCAACCCCAACCAAGGTTCCACCATCAGAATCTGTTTTTCCAAATCCTCTTAACACTCCAACTACACTGGAGGGATTTGATTTCTATGTAGCAAGTCACAAGCCTTTCTGTTTGTAACTATACTTATCCAGTTACCATCAGGAAGTTGGCTGGGATTCATCCATAACAGAAACATCAATATTGCCAGGCAGGGAAATGTCAGGGTGTTCATTACCAAAAGCAGCACTGTCTAGTTCACGTGCACCAAAACATCTTTTATTTTCATTTTTTTATGTGGTACCAGGCTGGTGGTGGCTGACCAAGGGCAAGAGATGGTGGTGGCTGACCATGGGCAAGAGATGGAGGTGGCTGAGGATGACCTAGCGATGGTCGTGCCTGAAGGTGGCCTCGCGATGGTGGTGGTGCCTGACAATGACCACGCACGGTGGTGGCGCGGCGATCCCACAGCTGGGCGACATGACCACGCCAATTGAGGTAGAAGACTACATCCCACTGCCTCCACCGCCTCCACCGCCTCGCCGCTCTTGGCGCATCAGCTGAGGAAGGAGAAGGAGAAGAACAATGCATGAGAACTGAACTTTTGTCAGGTATGTCAGATCTCCAAAATTATATATATACTTAGTTACCTATGTTTTCTTATTCTTCTTCTTTTCCAAAATGACATAGGTTAGCTTCATTTTACCTAAGTTGGCTCTAATATGCTAACTTAGAGCTTATATGCTTAGTTTCCTATAGGTTAGCTGCAAAATAACTTATGTTAGCACAAAATGATCAAGTTTACATAATAAGCTTATAGTCTTTTTCTTATTCTTCTTCTTTTCCAAAATGACATAGGTTAGCTTCATTTTACCTAAGTTGGCTCTAATATACTAACTTAGAGCTTATATGCTTAGTTTCCTATAGGTTAGCTCCAAAATAACTTATGTTAGCACAAAATGATCAAGTTTACATAATAAGCTTATAGTCTTCTTCTTATTTCTTTTCCAAAATTCTTCTTATTCTTCTTCTAGTGTTATTCTTCTTCTAGTATTCTTCTAGTCTTCTTCTTTTTCTTCTTCTAACTTCTTGTTTATCATTTTGCAGATTTGATTTAATTCACGGAAGCTTGCATGGATGGAGTTCTTCTTTTCCATTTGTGTTTTTATTTTGTATCAATGTGAAACTTTTGTGAATTGATGGATAACGGTGTTGGATGAACAACGTGAAACTTTTGTAATATGTAACGATGGAACTATGTGTTGGCTATGTATGTATATATGATGGAACTTGTGTGTTGGCTATGTATGTATATATGATGGAACTTGTGTGTTGGCTATGATTGTTATATGGATGCTTGTTGTATATATATGTGTTGGATATCTCATAGGTGAAATAGTGACCTGAGATTAAGAAAAAAGAAATTAAAAAAATTGTTACTAATGGCGCACTACCGTGTGGTGCGCCATTAGTATAGCAGACACTAGTGGCGCACCGTGGGCAAAACTAATGGCGCACTGCCTGGTGCGCCATTAGTATACCAGATACTAATGGCGCACCACTGGTGCGCCATTAGTAAAAAATTCTAGTGGCGTGATACTAATGGCGCACCAGTGATGCGCCATTAGTAGGCAAAACTGGTGCGCCATTAGTAGCCCTTTTCCTAGTAGTGCTCCACTTATTCCAGCACCCACACACTTCGTCTTCCTCCAGAAAAAATCCTCCCACAGCTCAAACACGTGTTCTAGCTCGTCTTGCTGCCATTTTCGATCTCCTTGCTCAAAGCCCCATTCACAAAACTGCTTTGGGGGATTGTTCTTCGGTATGTGACTCCTCCAATGGTCCAATTAGTTTTTATTCTAGTGCTTTATTTATTGCAAATTGTTCCTGCTTAGATGACCCTATTCTTGAGCTTGCATGTCAAATTTATATGGTCAAAAGTAGTTTTAATGCATGATATAGCCTGTAGGCCCTTGTGGGAGTAGTTGCTATCAATCTTGTTGAGTTTGGTTCACCTTTATTTTGAGTCACTAAATTTTTTTCAGAAATTTTTCAGAGAAAGAAAATGTTTAGGAAAATGTACCAAGGTGGTTCCTCAAGGAAGCAAGGACCAAGGCTCGCAATACGTGTGCTGGACGATGAACCACCAAGGGAAGCTCAAGTGCGGCCTTGTGATTGGCCGTCAGAGTTTATGGTCCAAGTAGGCATCAAGGATGAATTTGACGTGTATCTGTGTAACACTGAGCTTGAGGGCTTCGTGTCAGATAAGTGCCCACAATACTACTATTTAACTGATTCCTTTGTGAGAAGGTTTAAATTTACATCCTCACGCAATTCCCACACTGTTTTATTTGATATTTATGATAAATCATATACCATGGACCTAGAAGATTTTAACACTGCTTGTAAATTCCCGCACTGGGGCAATGTTAGTGAACCTTGCAAATCTGAATATAAAGACTTTCCTGCTAGTATCACTATGGGGGAATCTAGGGAAATCACACAAGCTACCATAGGGAGCATTCATTTCCCTTCGATACATTATTTTGCTCTCTTCATTGGTAGATGCATTAACGGTAAAGATGAGGCTTGTCACATGTGCATTCCAGATCTTAGTGTCCTCAAGAGTGCGGTATTAGGTGATAAACAATATAACTTGGGGGGCATTGTTGCACGAAGGTTGTATCTTAAAGGTATAAGTGGAGATTTGTTTGGTGGAATTTGTGCAACTCGTGTAGCTAATTATCTTAATATACCCATACATGGAAATGATATGGAGTCGCCTCCTGCTTATCTAGATTATGATTCTATGGTTCGCCATCAGCTTATTGAGAGGAATGAATAGTTCCTCCAGTACCGACTATTATTTTACAGATGGCCCACTGTCCATGTTGCCCTCCCTACTCCTACTTTCTTTGACTTTCAGGCAAAAAGGAGATATGTTATAACCAGGGAGGAAGCGAACGAATATGAGAGGAGGACGAAGGTAGCTCGCCTCCAAGCTACAGCTCGTCAGGCAGTAGCTGCTGCATCTCAGTATGATCCTAGCTACAACTTTGGATATCCATCAGGCCAACAGTGGCCATAGACCAACTTACGCCAAAAGCCTAAGCTTGGGGGAGTACATATTTCTCACCGACATTACATTCATGTTCACACACTCATTCGAGTTGTCGATGCTCATACTTTTTCATTATACTATCCATGCTAGTTTATTTTGCTTTTTAAGCCTCTTCTTGTGTGTTTGAAAAACCTTAAGAAAAACAAAAAAAATTAGTTGTAGCTTTTAGCTAGCTTACTTTCCATGCCTGTAGTAGTAGTAATTAAAGGGAAACCCAAAAAGATTTCTCGTTCTTCTTTTGCTTGTTGGGAGCTTTCTCGTGTAAATAGTTTCAATTCTTTTCTTTGGGGGTTGAGAGGAGAAGACCATGATGAAAATGTTGAGTGGCTCTCAGATGCCTTATTGTTGATCTAACCAATAGCCCATGTTACCTTGTCTTCTCCCTTGTATTAAATGCTAGCAGATTTCAGCTTAGTCCAATGCATGTGCACCATTATTATTATCCACACCGTTCGGTCGTGCAAGTGAAAGGCAATAATGATGATATATGACGGACCGATTGTGATTAGCAAAGCTGGTATGAACTCGACCAATCTTGTTTGCACATTTTTTCCAAGTGTTTGTTATCCTTGCTCCTTTTTAAGGAATCACTAGACTGTGCGACATTGGAGAGTGCCCATTTCGAGCTTCAAGACGACAAGTACTTGGTGAACGTCCACTTCTACACGGCGATCCCATCTCTTTCCCATGGTGATTTCGTATTCGATCCTAGGTCGGATCTTTCCCAAGGGGGGGAGATGATGCGGAGCATCCTATGGACATCACCATGTCAAGAGTCCGTTTGGCGAGTGACACGTGCGACATCTATTTGACATACCCAAAGGTGAATCATCTCCTTTGCCACGTGCTCACTTGACCTCTTCGAGGATGGTATACTACTTGACACCACTCTCATGTGCATGCATAGGTATTGTCGAAACACTACGGACGACAAGGAGGAGTGCAAGCACCAAGGAACAACTACACCATCTACGAGGGAAGCATGGAAGCGGCGATGGAAGAAGACAGAGACAGCTCCCAGGACCCGGACATCCGGCCCTGGCCCGGACATCTGGCCCCTAGAAGTGTCACCAGCAGCAAGGAGCCAACGACTAAGTCTGCAGGGCCCGGACATCGGGCGACCAACCCGGACATCCGGCGCGTCCCGAGCCCCCGGACATCCGGCCTCCAGCCCGTAACTCCGGACCCCACCATTACAAAGAGCAACAAGGCTGGACCCTGCCAACCCGGACATCCGGCCCCAGTGCCCGGACATCTGGCGTCTCGGGAAGGCCCGCCGGACATCCGGCCCCCCTGCCTGCGTGCAGCGCATCTGGGCCGTGGCCCATGTACCCCTTCGCCCCTTAGACTATATATACTCCCCCTCCACCGACGTTTTTAGGGTTAGCGTTGTGATAACTGATTTGAGAGATAGAGCTTCGCTCATCCATATCGGATCTACTCCACGAGAGAGACTGCCGGCATTCTGGGAACGGGGGTCCCTAGACTTGCCTGCCTGCGGCCTGTGGCGTGGCTCAAGTGGGGGCCCAGCGCATCCCATCTTCATCAGCTCAAGCTCAAGACCCTCGCGAGGGGCCAAGCCTTGATGGGGCGAGCGACCGGAAGCTTCTTCAGAGGCAACCTCATTAGGCAGGCTCGCGAGGAGGCGGAGAGATCAAGGCGGGCGCCGGCCTGCGCAGTGTCCTTGTTTCCCCTTTGGTGCAAAGGGGGCAAGCACAGGCCAGGGCACTGGGCAAAGGTTACCATTCCGGTGCAACGAGACCAAGACCAGCAGAGCGGCAGGACGGAGGTCACCGTGGAGCCCAAGGCAACGTCATCACCAGTACTATTGGCAGCCGAAGACCACCTTTGGTCAGGATAACTTGTACTAGATGTTCCCCTTCAAAATGGCCAATTGTTGGCGCCCTTCCCTCTCATTATTTGGGGAGAGGCCCAGGGCCTCTATAAATAGAGCTAGCCACCACAGAGATAGAGAGGGAAGAAGGGACCGAAAAAGAGAGATAGAGAGAGAGAGAGGCGATTGAACTCATCAAAGCAGTTCATCGCACCAGCTCAAGAACACCTCTCGCGAGGCTGTTCTTCCCTTGTATTGTTCCTCATCAGCCCCTGAGGCAATCCACCACACCAAACACTGGAGTAGGGTATTACACCACAACGGTGGCCCGAACCAGTATAAACCTTGTGTCCCTCGTGTTGTTCGTTGTTTCCTGCTTAGATCATGCGAGGAGATTGGACGTAGATCGGTAGGGGAGAGATCTCCGCGTGCACCCTAGTGTTCGAACCTCAAGGGTCTTCCGGAACCCGAAATCCGACATTTGGCGCGCCAGGTAGGGGTGCGCCAGAATCTTTCTCCCGCTGTTCACGTACGATCTTTTGTCGTGTCCATGGCTGACGCTCGTCTGGCTCGTGCCGAGCGCCGGGCTGCTCTCGCCACCCGCGTCTCCCAGACGGCGCCCGTCGGCGGACGTCCTCGTCGTTCCCCATCACCTGCCGCCAACGCCGCCACCGGCCCGTCGGGGAACGAGCAGCAGGCCTCCTCCCAGCATCCTTCGGTGCGGCGGGAGGGCCGCACCGCAACACCGTCGCTGACTCCAGCTGCTTCGTCGTCCCACACCCGTCGCGCCCCCACGGATGCGCACGCCGCGCTGCTCCTTGCAAGAGAGCTCTTGCACTACCGCCCCGTCGACGACCTCTACAAGGACAGGCTCGCCCGCATCACCGAGCTCGTCATTGCCGCAGGGGGCTCCCCCTTACCGTCCCTCTCGCTGCCTGGCCCTCCATTCCGCACAGGAGGCGGGGATCAGGAGGCGCCTCCACCACCTCCTCCCCAAGAAGGCACCCTGGCTTCAAGGCGTGCAGCCCCAGGGCGAGACCCTCAGCGTCCAGCGCCTGCGCAGTAAGAAAGGAGCTACCAAGAGATCCCTCGTCCCCAAGAAGGTGCTCGCGCGCTCCCATCGCCAACGCGCCAAGATTGCGTCCCTGCACTTCCACGCCAAGACCCCGTGCTGCTCCAAGTGGTGGCGCGCAGTAATCCCCAGGAACAAGCCCAGCACCATCAAAAGGCACTGGTGGCCACGGTAGGCTGCCGCGCCCTCACCCCTGAGCTACGCGGCGTCGCATGGCCAGGCAAATTCAAGCCTGACCTGCCCCCTCGCTATGATGGCACAACGGACCCCTCTGAGTTCCTACAACTCTACGAGCTATGCATCGAAGCCGCCAACGGAGATGAAAGGGTCATGGAGAACTAGTTTCCCATGGTGCTCAGGGACGGGGCCCGCACCTGGCTCCTGAACCTGGCTCCTGGCACAATCTCCTCCTGGGACGAGATGCGCACTCGTTTCATCGCCAACTTCCAGGGCACTCGCGACCGGCCCCCGGCCGTGAGCGATCTGCGCCGCATCAAGCAGTAGCAAGGGGAAACCCTGCAGAAATACATCCAGCGCTTCAACAACGCTCACCTCAAGATCCCCAAGGTGACTGAAGAAGCCATCATCTTGGCTGTCAGGACCCCGATTCCAAGTCACATCGATCTAGCCGGTAACACGTCATATCACTTTGCGGCCTCACGCACTGTATTCCCATGGGTGTCGCCTTACCATGGCCCGGGACCGTTTGCGCCTTTTGGCTCACGTATATGATAGTGTCGCTAGCATCCATATGACAGGGAATCCGAGCCGACATGGCTAGTCGTGAACCCAAAGCGGCACTAACCTATGGGGAAAGGGATACATGAATCACATCAAGCATGTCGGTCAGCAACGTGTGAATCCGGGCTGTAGCACTGGGCTAACAGGACTGCGGGAACCTGGGCTGTAGCAGGCTAGGCAGGACTCCGGATGTCACCACATGACATTTCCCCGAAGGGACAGACACAGGAACGAAGTGAAACACATGCCGACCAGTCAAGTGTCCTGAGCAGTAGTGCTGGGCGAAGAGGACTCCGGTGAACCGGGCTGTAGCGGACTACTATGGCTCATGGAAGCACTAGACTACATTTCCCCATAAGAGAGGCTGCCAAGGATAAACAACTAGATTGTCGGATCCCACACATACCAAGCATTTCAATCATACACACAATATGCTCGATATGTGTAAATACAACATGGCATCAAAACATAACTCTACAACTCAAGTATCATTCATTAGGCCCCGAGGAGCGAGAAATACAAACATGGGTCTCATGACCCAACATTCAAAGCATACAAACCAAAGCACATGCGGAATCTTAACATGTCTGAGTACATACATCTATAAATGAAAAAGGCTGAGAAGCCTGACTATCTACCAGATCCTGCCGAGGGCACAAGATCGAAGCTGAGGTATCAGGCTAAACGTCGAAGTCCATGCGGAACTACTAGCGAGACTGAAATCTCTCTGCAAAACATAAATTAAGCAAACGTGAGTACAAAGGTACTTAGCAAGACTTACATCAGAACTAGCTACATATGCATCAGTATCAACAAGGGGGGGGGGGTGGTCTAGTTTAACTACAGCAAGCCAGCTTTGAATTAGTAGCTAACCTGAACTACGACTGCAAGCAACTCTTTTGAGGTGGCGCACAGGAGTCCACATATTCACCATTCAATACACCACTATGGATCCGCTCCCATCTCCCCACTCACACTTATCTTGCGAGTTTTAGAGTATCCACTTTCACTTGTCTATGAACTGTTATAGGCAACCCAGAAGTCCTTCACCACAGACACGGCTATTCGAATAGATCATTTATAACCCTGCAGGGGTTTACTTCATCACACATGTTTCCACCACTTAGCGTCTGCACACGACATGTGCTCGGCAGACTTCAAGCGAAAGCCGACGTGGGTGTAGACCATGACCTGACTAACCACACAAGTCTCTAGTCCAGGTTTATCGCCTATTCGGGTTCCATCCGCAAGGAAATCCGGCCGGGGTGTCCTCAACGGCCCCAAACGATGTGTACAGGTTCCCGAGACAGCAAACGGGCGCCCGACATACCTGGCCACAGTGTATCTACCGCATCATAGCCCACCCCTAGGGTCAGCGCTACGCACGGCCGCCAACACATAACCTACAAACACCAGAAACTAGTTGAAACTCCCGGACAGAGGACGAGAGGGGTCAATAAGTCGAGCGGGGTCATATTTCAGGGCCCAATGTGTGGTAGTAGCTGTTTCATGGATCACAAACACAGAACTCAGTTCCTGAGGACGGTTTCAGTGAGACAACCCACCATATACTCCTACATGGCCTCTCACCGCTACCTTTACCAAATCGTGTTCACACACTTAGCTCAAACACCGTAGGACATGTTTACACACCTCCGATTCATCCCCGATGAACCAGACCTGACACGACTCTATGTAATAGCAGGCATGACAAACAAGCATGAATGAGTAGGCACATCAGGGCTCACACGACTCCTACTCATGCTAGTGGGTTTCATCTATTTACTGTGGCAATGACAAGTCATGCAGAGGAAAGGGGTTCAACTACCGCAACATGTAACAGTTGAATCGTTGTTGTCCTAATGCAATAAAAGAGAGCAGGAGCGAGAGAGTGGGATTGTATTGGAATGAACAAGGGGTTTTTGCTTGCCTGGCACTTCTGAAGATATCATTGGGTCTTCATCAGTGTCAACGATCACAGCGTCGGTACAACGTCTATCGAGAGGGGACAAATATCGGCAACAGAGAAAGAAACACAATCAATGCAATGCACAATATGTTGCATGATCAGGACGTGTCAATATGGTGTGGTTTGAGCTAATGCAACTAGCAACATGTTAAATGGAGTTGGTTTGAACCCTAGGTTCAATCAAACTCCATATGTGAGAGTTTAAATTCTATTTATGTGAATTGGCCTAAACAGCAGCCATAAGTTGTTCTAACATGCATGAAAATGCCATAAACATATTCCTTGAATTTTTCTGATATTCATATATAAATTATTTCATTTGGAGTTACGGTTTAATTTCTATGATTTTTTGAAGTTTAAGTCATTTTCTGGAATTCCTGGATTATTTTAAAATCCAGAAAATCACTTACTACGTCAGCATGACGACAGCACGACGTCAGCAAGGTCAATAGGGTCAAAACTGACCCGTGGGGTCCATTGGCCAGTGAGTCAGACACTAATCCCGCGTTGACTTGGGCTTTGACCCGCTGCGGGGCCCGTTGTCAGTGTCTAAAAGTGGTATAGCTGGCGGTGATTTGGCTGGAGGCGACCTCAAGCCGCGGCGGAGTCCGCTCAGGATTGTGCTATGGGCGACGGTTTCGGGCGAGGTTTGCGGCTATGGGTTGCTGGCACACGCGCGCATCCAGTGGTGGCAGCGACTGGAGCTGGGGTGGCCTGTAGCGGCGGCGGCAGCGAGTTGGGCGGCGGCCGGAGTTCGGTCGGCAATGGTTTGGGCGATGCCGAGCAAGGAAGGAGCCGTGGTTAGTCATGTTCGACTCACGGAAGTGCGGTGAGTGCAACGGTGAGCTCGAACACCAGGTTGCGCGGCCGTAGCTACGATGGCGACATGGCCGGCGGCGGGGAGCTTCGGGCTCGATCAGAAGATGGGGCTAGGGAATAGGAATGGAGGGGGAGAGCGAGGCGGAAACAACAGGAGCTCACAGGGAGGTCGAAGAACGGCTCAGCGGGCTTGGGGACGTCCTCGGTGGCGCAAATCGACTGGCGGTGACCCACGGGTCCGAGGAGGAAGAAGAGCTCGGGGTCGTCGTCACGGAGCTCCTGGCGGTGCCTGGATTGGTGCAGAGGACGCAGGGGTCAAGGCGGTTCCTCTTGACCCATCGGGGAGGCACGGGATGCACAGTGGCCGTGGTAAATTGCCTCGGCGACAACAAGCTCCGCTCGGGTGTGCTCGGGAGAGGGAGCAGAGGGCGAGGGGGAGAGCAAAGAGTGAGGGAGAGGAGCGAGGGGCCACGGGGCATCTCCGTGGCGTCGCTAGAAGGCCCGGGGAGGAAGCAGGAGGTGGCCAAGGCGGCGTCGGCATGCTCCAGCGAGCTGCTTTGTGCGCTGGCGCGGGGAAGAAGACGCCCGTGCCCCTGGTGGGCTGGCTGGGCCAGCTGGGCCGCCAGGTGGCGCCAGGTAAGGAAACTCTCTCTCTCTCTCCTCCTATTAGTTTTTCTGTTTTCTATTTATTTGATATGTTAGGAGTTAGTAATAATACTAACTCATTTCCATAAATACTGGGATATATTTTGGGCTCTATTTGAAATATTTACGACTGCCCAAAATTGTTTCCAGGATTATTCGAGCATTTAAAATATTTATATTGATTAAATGCCCAAATTCAAATACCTAGTGATTTAATTCAAAGCCCAAATGTGTCCAGCAAAAATGCAAATCATCTTGGGTAGATGCTTCCACCTTAAACCAGAGATGATGAACATTTTTAAAAGGCATCTTGAGTTCATTGAAAATATTTTTATTTGAAACTATTTGAATTTCATTTGTGCTAGGGCTTGACCATCCCCCTTTTCAGAGTTTCATAAAACTTAAACATGATGACATGATGATCATGCAAGGTCAAGCAAAGGCTAAGGCTAGGGCTATGACAACTCACCCCTACTAAACAAGAATCTCGTCCCGAGATTCAAGCCGTGAGGTAAGAAGATAGAGGGACACAAGCTAACACAATCTTCACGATCCATATGTCTTTCTCAAGGATGTTGATTCATTGCATCACCTTGATCTCGACGTCTTGCTTTGAGAACTACATCCAACATGACAACGAGTAGAAAGGGACAATTTAAGAAGAATCGACCTTCCTGAGATTCAAGCAACTTTGGATCATCTTAATGATCACAAGATCAACTCATGGAATGAGACATAGTAACATCTCTCGAGCTGAGACACGAAGCATACACCTAAAGGGATGGATTGAAATGGTTGGCAAAAGTTCACTAGGTAGGCAACCATTCCATACTCGAATAAGATGGAGCATGAATTTCAAAGTAGCAAGGAGATATTTGCCATGATTTCGTAACGTGATACCTCGGAGAAGGTGACTCGTAGAATTATTCCCTTAAGTGGCAAAAAAATTACTTTTGACTCGGAGATCATTGAAACTCTATATACCAGCCTAAGGCAATCACAATCGATCATTTGAAGGAGTTCGAAAGAATGACATACTCGGACTAGAATGGATGATATGGACTACCTTGTTGAAGACAACACAATGGATGATTTTTGCTTATCACCGGAAATGGATGGGACCCATGACAAGTCCACTTTTGAAGATGATCCTAAACAACAACTACTAAGGTGCAAGCTGGGAACAAAATGCAAATGTTGGGAATGATTCTGGTAACTGGGGAAGAACTCAACAGTCGAGAGTGAGTCCACTGTTTGAAAAGGTTATAGCATAATCGAGGAAACTGGAAGCAAATCCCAGTTAACGTCAACGGTAAAACCTGGTGCTTGCGCGTGCCCTCAAGAACTTGAGCATCTCCATATTCATCAAGGTTTTACCAATATCCGTGTCAAGGATCCCGGCAAAACAACATACCACCATGATGAATGGTGATGGGTGATGCAGATGCAAAGGAAGATAACACTTTCTCAGATTTCACCTTAGCGAGGCCAAGGGAACAAAATCTGGATGATCAACCGAGAGACATATAGCACTCCGCTTCTAATGTTCTCCTTGATGTGCTAGTGTATCCCATTCATAGATATGGTTTGATATATAGAAGATCAAGTAAAAGATCGGACTTCGGGAGCACAAGAATCCATAAGCATTAACTACAGAGATAAATCCTATGAAATCCTCATGGGAAGGTGGCCAACTTTCTTCAATCGAGATACTACAATAATAGGTCTTCCGGCTGGATGTGTTGGCCACGACATCCACTTTACCGGTTATCGAGAGACCAATATTATAGTTCTTGGAAAATGCTCCAACCATCATATCTGCTGAGATTCAGATCTGGTTGGTGTCAGGATATTCCAGACTCATCGAGTCTAGAAAGGAAAATGAAGGTTTGCAACACAAATCGACGAGACGACGTTGCGAGATTCTCGGGGGAATGAACTACGATAGTAAGCTCCAAAACATGAGCCGATTTTGCTACAAGCATGTGAACACGCTGTCCTAGACAAGCATGGTCACCTGGTAGTCTTAAAATGAAACACTGCCGAGTTCAGGGGGAACCATCAACGAGGATATCGAAGTCCTTGCGTAGGTCTAACTCTTAAGAAGAAACTTCTTCTCCTTGAACAAATCAATCAGTGGCTTGGTGTGCTAGGGATACATATAGAATGTAGATGATCAGTCTATCAGACCATAGAATACTTCGCACATGCATGACTGACTTGGGATGATTCCAGAGGAAGCAAAAACAAACTTTCTCGAATTCACGGCGGCAACTTACATCAGATGCACATGAATTAGAGGAAGTCACATCTTTCAACCGAACATATGCTTCATGATCGGGACATGAGGGCAATGCTTATAAAGTTTCCAACACTAGTGTAATGTTCAACGTGAATCATGGGGGAGACAAAATGCTGCTGATGGGCTCAACAGCAACTCATCGGAATCTCCATATCACTGGACTTCCACCATCATGTGAACATGGTGATAGCATTGGTCAGACCAAAAGATGTAATGGTGTATGCTCGAGGGATCAACCAAGAGTAAGACAACATTACGAACATCGTTGGTTCTGATTTGATTTGACGATAGCCCACACTCAAATCAAGGGATTGATAAGGCAATATCGCCGACAATTGATCACGTGGATCAATCGATGAAGATATTATCTTTCTTCAACACAGATATAAGATATCCCTTAGGGATGAGCGTGGTAGGACAAGCTTTTATCTTCCAACTCTCCAAGTTGTGGTTAAGCTTAACCAACTAGCTCAGGGGTATCCAACACAGATTCCTGGAGAAGAGGGTGGCTACAAGAAACCAACTTGATCACGAACTCAACATAGCGATCAGGTGACAGCCGGGTGATACCTCCGAGAAGATATTTGGAAAATCACGAACCACCGATATGTTATTAAGCTCAAGAACAATCTTGCTTTTCAGGGCAAGACGATATGATCAAGGAGCGAGGGATTATCATAGTCCTAACTCATTGGTCGATGAGTGCACCCGGAAATATGGACTGCGTAGCACGATCAATCTTAGGGATCAACATTTTTCTTCCTGATAACCCATGCAGAAAGGTAGAACTGGCAGAATCACATTTATGAATGGAGAACTCCTCAGGAGTACTCTAATAGTGATCTTTTGGTTCAAAGAACTTCTGCCTTAATGGTTCATGGTATTTGGAAGAAGGAAATACCACGGACCTCGAGGACTATCGCAAAGGTTACTAATATCTTAAGGGAACTAGCAAATACTAACGACATGAAGTAGGGTGAATCTCGGGTTCAAAAACCGAGGAATAGAATATCTACTACTAAATGGCATCACAGGATGCTTTCAAGAATGATGGCCAGAATCATCACACTAGGGATACAAAGCATTGCTAGATTACTAGGTGACTCCCTAGAACAGCTACGGTCATATTAATAGCTCCGGCATATATGTCGAGAAAATAAATTACCTCAATGCACCGGTTAGTGTGCTTATTCTGACCATAAAGGACATCGGGAATGGAAAGAAAGGATTGCAAATGCATCAGATTATCTAGAAACCTGGGATGACTCGGACAGCATAACGGCTGTAAATGCTCAAAATATTTGAGACATCCTTCAAAATTGTGGCATAACCACTCAACAACACAATATGAAGGTTCTAAGGCCAGCTATGAACATATGGAACTAGTAGGAACTGAACTGAGGGTTGAAACTATCAATTCTATAAGTCTATGGATTAGTAACACGTCATCCTGATAGATAGATGAGAAGGCCTAGTTCTTAATCCCGGTAGAAAAGAAGAGGTTGACTCAGATCAGAAGGCATAGGGTAAAGGAGTAAACAGAGCCTTACCTTCCCTTCCACAATCAATTCCCTTACATAACTAAAGAATTTCTAGACTCGACTTCGACCAGTTTGGCTTGGTAATCCTACAGGCAGTCAGGCTCTGATACCAACGCTGTCAGGACCCCGATTCCAAGTCACATCAATCTAGCCGGTAACACGTCATATCACTTTGCAACCTCACGCACGGTATTCCCATGGGTGTCGCCTTACCATGGCCCGGGACCGTTTGTGCCTTTTGGCTCACGTATATGATAGTGTCGCTAGCATCCATATGACAGGGAACCCAGGCGGACCTGGCTAGTCGTGAACCCAAAGCGGCACTAACCTATGGGGACAGGCATACATGAATCACATCGAGCATGTCGGTCAGCAGCGTGTGAATCCGGGCTGTAGCACTGGGCTAACAGGACTCCGGGAACCCGGGCTGTAGTAGGATAGGTAGGACTCCGGATGTCACTACGTGACATTTCCCCGAAGGGATAGACACAAGAACGAAGTGAAACACATGCCGTCCAGTCAAGTGTGCTGAGTAGTAGTGCAGGGCTAACAGGACTCCGGTGAACCGGGTTGTAGCGGACTACTATGGCTCATGGAAGCACTAGACTACATTTCCCCATAAGAGAGGCTGCCAAGGATAAACAACTAGATTGTCGGATACCACACATACCAAGCATTTCAATCATACACACAATATGCTCGATATGTGTAAATACAACATGGCATCACAACATAACTCTACAACTCAAGTATTATTCATTAGGCTCCGAGGAGCGAGAAATACAAACATGGGTCTCATGACCCAACATTCAGAGCATACAAACCAAAGCACATGCGGAAGCTTAACATGTCTGAGTACAGACATCTATAAATGAAAAAGGCTGAGAAGCCTAACTATCTACCAGATCCTGCCGAGGGCACAAGATCGAAGCTGAGGTATCAGGCTAAACGTCGAAGCCCACGCGGAACTACTAGCGAGACTGAAATCTCTCTGCAAAACATAAATTAAGCAAACGTGAGTACAAAGGTACTCAGCAAGACTTACATCAGAACTAGCTACATATGCATCGGTATCAACAAGGGGGGGGGGTGGTGGAGTTTCACTACAGGAAGCCAGCTTTAACTTAGTAGCTAACCTGAACTACGACTGTAAGCAACTCTTTTGAGGTGGCGCACACGAGTCCACATATTCACCATTCAATACACCACTATGGATCCGCTCCCGTCTCCCTACGAGAAGGCCATCCATAGCACTCACACTTATCTTGCGAGTTTTAGAGTATCCACTTTCACTTGTCTACGAATTGTTATAGGAAACCCAGAAGTCCTTCACCGCGGACACGGCTATTCGAATAGATCATTTATAACCCTGCAGGGGTGTACTTCGTCACACATGTTTCCACCACTTAGCGTCTGCACGCGACATGTGCTCGGCAGACTTCAAGCGAAAGCCGACGTGGTTGTTGACCACGACCTAACTAACCACACAAGTCTCTAGTCCAGGTTTATCGCCTATTCGGGTTCCATCCACAAGGAAATCCGGCCGGGGTGTCCTCAAAGGCCCCAAACGATGTGTATAGGGTCCCGAGACACCAAACGGGCGCCCGACATACCCGGCCATAGTGTATCTACCGCATCATAGCCCACCCCTAGGGTCAGCGCTACGCACGGCCGCCAACACATAACCTACAAACACCAGAAACTAGTTGCAACTCCTGGACATAGGATGAGAGGGGTCAATAAGTCAAGCGGGGTCATATTTCAGGGCCCAATGTGTGGTAGTAGCTGTTTCATGGATCACAAACACAGAACTCAGTTCGTGAGGATGGTTTCAGTGAGACAACCCACCATGTACTCCTACATGGCCTCTCACCGCTACCTTTACAAAATCGTGTTCCCACACTTAGCTCACACACCGTAGGACATGTTTACACACCTCCGATTCATCCCCGATGAACCAGACCTGACACGACTCTATGCAATAGCAGGCATGACCAACAAGCATGAATGAGTAAGCACATCAGGGCTCAAACAACTCCTACTCATGCTAGTGGGTTTCATCTATTTACTGTGGCAATGACAAGTCATGCAGAGGAAAGGGGTTCAACTACCGCAACATGTAATAGTTGAATCGTTGTTGTCCTAATGCAGTAAAAGAGAGCAGGAGCGAGAGAGTGGGATTGTATCGGAATGAACAAGGGTTTTTTGCTTGCCTGGCACTTCTGAAGATATCATTGGGTCTTCATTAGTGTCAATGATCACAGCGTCGGTACAACGTCTATTGAGAGGGGACAAATACCGGCAACAGAGAAAGAAACACAATCAATGCAATGCACAATATGATGCATGATCATGACATGTCAATATGCTGTGGTTTGAGCTAATGCAACTAGCAACATGTTAAATGGAGTTGGTTTGAACCCTAGGTTCAATCAAACTCCATATGTGAGAGTTTAAATTCTATTTATGTGAATTGGCCTAAACAACATCCATAAGTTGTTCTAAAATGCATGAAAATGCCATAAACAGATTCCTTGAATTTTTTTGATAATTTTTCATATATAAATTATTTCATTTGGAGTTACGGTTTAATTTCTATGATTTTTTGAAGTTTAAGTCATTTTCTGGAATTCCTGGATTATTTTAAAATCCAGAAAATCACTTACTGCGTCAGCATGACGACAGCACGATGTCAGCAAGGTCAACAGGGTCAAAACTGACCCGTGGGGTCCATTGGCCAGTGAGTCAGACACTAATCCCGCGTTGACTTGGGCTTTGACCCGCTGCGGGGCCCGTTATCAGCGTCTAAAAGTGGTTTAGCTGGCGGTGATTAGCACTAATTACGCAGACATGTCAGCACGCTGGAGTTTGGCCATTGGCGACCTCAAGCCGCGGCGGAGTCCGCTCGGGATTGAGCTACGGGCGACGGTTTCGGGCGAGGTTTGCGGCTATGGGTTGCTGGCACACACGCGCATCCAGTGGTGCAGCGACTGGAGCTGGGGTGGCCTGTAGCGGCGGCGGCGGTGAGTTGGGCGGCGGCCGGAGTTCGGCCGGCAATGGTTTGGGCGATGCCGAGCAAGGGAGGAGCCGTGGTTAGTCGTGTTTGACTCACGGAAGTGCGGTGAGTGCAACGGTGAGCTCGAATGCCAGGTTGCGCGGCTGTAGCTACGATGGTGACTTGGCCGGTGGCGGGGAGCTTCGGGCTCGATCGGAAGACGGGGCTAGGGAACAGGAAAGGAGGGGGAGAGCGAGGCAGAAACAACAGGAGCTCACTGGGAGGTCGAAGAACGGCTCAGCGGGCTTGGGGACGTCCTCGGTGGCGCGAATCGACTGGCGGTGACCCACGGGTCTGAGGAGGAAGAAGAGCTCGGGGTCGTCGTCACGGAGCTCCTGGCGGTGCCTGGATTGGTGCAGAGGACGCAGGGGTCGAGGCGGTTCCTCTGGACCCATCGGGGAGGCACGGGATGGATGGTGGCTGTGGTAAATTGCCTCGAGACGACGAGCTCCGCTCGGGTGTGCTCGGGAGAGGGAGCAGAGGGCAAGGGGGAGAGCAGAGAGTGAGGGAGTGGAGCGAGGGGCCACGGGGCGTCTCCGTGGCGTCGCTAGAAGGCCCGGGGAGGAAGCAGGAGGTGGCCAAGGCAGCGTCGGCGCGCTCCAGCGAGCTGCTTCATGCGCTGGCGCGGGGAAGAAGACGCCCGTGCCCCTGGTGGGCTGGCTGGGCCAGCTGGGCCGCCAGGTGGCGCCAGGTAAGGAAACTATCTCTCTCCTTCTATTAGTTTTTCTGTTTTCTATTTATTTGATATATTAGGAGTTAGTAATACTACTAACTCATTTCCATAAATCCTGGGATATATTTTGGGCTCTATTTGAAATATTTACGACTGCCCAAAATTGTTTCCAGGATTATTCGAGCATTTAAAATATTTATATTGATTAAATGCCCAAATTCAAATACCTAGTGATTTAATTCAAAGCCCAAATGTGTCCAGCAAAAATGCAAATCATCTTGGGTAGATGCTTCCACCTTAAACCAGAGATGATGAACATTTTTAAAAGGCATCTTGAGTTCATTGAATTTTTTTTATTTGAAACTATTTGAATTGCATTTGTGCTAGGGCTTGACCATCCCCATTTCAGAGTTTCATAAAACTTAAACATGATGACATGATGATCATGCAAGGTCAAGCAAAGGCTAAGGCTAGGGCTGTGACATTGGCCTTCTCCGATGGCGTACGCGACATCAAGATGAAGGAGGAGCTAGCAATCCATGAAGACCTATGCACATCCCTGGAGCTATTCAACTTGGTGACCAAGTGCGCCAGGGCTGAGGAAGGGCACCTTTCCCTCCTCGAACTCCCGGGTTCCGACCCAGAAGAGAAGCCCAAGGCCAAGGACGTGAAGCGCAAGGGGGCTTCCGTGCTTGCAGCTGAACTAGACACCAAGCGAGGCAGGGATCAGCCTGAGTCATCCAAGGGCAGCCGGTACTGCGTGTACCACGACCTCCACACCCACAACACCAACGAATGTCAAGAGCTCAGGGCCGTGAGAGATGGACGTGTCGGCCGACGCCCCGAGCGCAACGACAGGGGCTATGGCCGAGGAGGAGGAAGAGGTGGCAGACGATGGGAAGACCTTGGCCCTCGGCAAGGGTGGCGTGACCGACCTCGCGAGGATCGCTGGCAGGACCAGCCTCGCGAGGGAGACTGGAGAGATCAGCCACGTGAGGATCACCCGTACGGCAACGCAGGCCTTCCTCCTCTGCCGCCACCGCGAAGGAGGAACGAAGACCAACATCAAGACAAGGGGGCTGGGGGCTTCCAGGAGCCGCGCACGATCGCTTGCATCTTGGGAGGCGCGCAGGCCCCAGCCTCACAGCGCATCTTCAAGCAGTTTGCTCGTGAGGTGAATGCAGTCCTCCCCAAGCTTGAGGCCACGCGCCCTCTCAGGTGGTCTGTGTGCGCTATCACATTCAGCTCAGCGGATCAGCTCAAGTGCGCGGCAATGGCCAGAGTCCTCCCAATGCTTTGCTCCCCAGTCATCAGCAACTGCAGGTCACCAGGACCCTCATTGACGGCGGAGCAGGACTCAACGTCCTGTCCGTCGAGACGTTCGACAATCTCCAAGTGCTGTACGATCAGCTCCAGCTGACCAAGCCCTTCTCCGGAGTCACTGATGGTTCCACTGTTCCCATAGGGTAGGTTCGCCTTCCAGTCACCTTCGGATAGCGCAACAACTACCGCACGGAGCTCATAGACTTCGACGTCGCCCACATCCGTCTGCCATACAACGCCATTCTCGGGTACCCAGCCCAGGCCAAGTTCATGGCGGTGACTCACCATGGATACAATGTCCTCAAGATGCCAGGAAGCGGTGGAGTCATCACCGTACCCTGTGAAGAAAGGGACGCAGTGTGTTCACTTGAGCGCGCGTTCCAAGCCGCAGCAATCGAAGACCCGGACCACAGGAACGGAAGGCTTCCCGAGGTGACCCTTAAGAAGAAGAAGGTTTCGCCTGACCCAAGCCATAAGGAGGCAGGCGCCTCCGGAGGTGTTGCGTCAGGATCTGTGCCCAATCAGGGAGCGCCACCCTCTCTCGCATAGGAAGGCGTGCCCGGCTCCCTCCTCAGGCAGGGCTCGGGGGCTCTTTCTTGGAGATCCACCGACCTTGCCGAGGTCGCGAGGGAGGCGCTCGGGCACCACTTGGAGGGGTACTTCCAGGCACGTTTCCCTCAGGAAGGTACAAAGCAAGGAAAACCAAACCCTCAGGAGTTCATCGCAAGAAACACCCAGGAGCTACAGGAATCGAGAGTTATGCGCGGCAGCCGCCGCCTGCCCACCATAACCCCACATCCAGGTGAGGATGGTGGGCTGCGCGTCTACATTGACGTGCCAGGGCTCAACCGAGCCGCATCTCTGGAGCACCTCTGGCCTTCGCGCGCGGGGAGTTGCGAGGGTCCCCCTCACAGCTACGTTCGCATGCCTCTCGGCCTGCCGAATGTGGTCGCCACTCATCCGCGCTTGCTGAGGAGCATTCTGGAGGCTCAGGAGGTCAGGCATCGTGCGGTCCTGGCGGAGGTGGAGATGGCCCTCGGGAACCCACCTGTGCCCCTGGAGCCTCCCGAGTCTCCTGGGCCTGGGGGCTCGTGAGGATCGACGTCTTCATCGCGCATCGCCCGCTTCTTCGGCATCACTTCATCTTCAATGGCACCAGGTGACATCTTTCTAAGTCCCGTTTTCAGCTGGGAGCGCCCACAGGGCCGCATCATTCCCAGGTCGTGTGGGTCCGTCCTTGCGGCATGTATCCGTTTTGCCTATGCTCTTTACTTACCTTGTTGGGGGCGCCCCTCGGGCTGCATCATCCCCGAGCTGCTCGGGCCTGGCCCACCGGCGTTTGCTTTTCCCGCGTCTACTTAAAATGAATTTGCTCTTTCGCACTTAATTGTCACCTGTTGCTTATCACGGACTTGTCTGCCTTCATGCAAAGCGCTTGCATGTTAAAAGGGGGGTACCTGAGCATCGCGACTCATGGGCTCCTACTGGCTCTCCAGCCCTCACCCCCTGGCCTTGACCGACGGCATCGCGACCTGTCATACCAGCGACGGCTGAGCTAGCTCGAGGGCCGGGACCTGAGGACATAGAGCATTTGCATTCTAACCACCCTACAGGAACACACCATTGATACAGGCCCAGAGCCAGGCGCAACCCGCCTCGAGGTAGGGCCTCGTGAGTCCCGCACTGGCTCACGAGTGCCCAGATACACCTCTCCTAGCCCTACCGTGACGGTCACGTGTCAGGGCGGGGCTGTACACGCCCCGGGGGCTCCTCCCGGAGGGGAGCCCCCTCCCACGTACCAGTAGAAGCACCATGCTCCGCGCTGGCTGACGACGCTGCCGAGGAGCGGCTATGCCCGTACACATACGGAAGCGCTATGCTCCGCGCTGGTGATAAACAACTGAGGGCGGCCTACGGCCGTACCAACCTCAGGGAGCCTAGAGCTTAGTGTCCAGCACCATCGCAATGCCTCCCCTCGGGAGCGCCGCGCGAGGGGGCTGGACACGGGGGCTACACCCGGGTCTTGCCCGAGCACACGCCACCCAGCCAGGTCCCTCGGACCTGGTCGTCACGCGCCCCTCCCCGAGCGGAGCCAAGGTATGGAAACCCGTTTGAATGTCAAGGGGGACTCCTAAGCATCGCGACTCAGGAGCCTAACTTGCCTCGTAGCCCCTCACTCCTTAGTCCCGTCCTGGTTTCCGGCCGGGGCTAACGCTGGGTGAGGTATGCGCGGGGCCGGGCCCTGCCGACGCAGAACGATCAATCCGCTCCTCGTTCCCCCCTTTCCTACTTGTTGCTCTTGCGTCAAGGGGGACTCCTGAGCATCGTGACTCAGGAGCCTAACTTTCCACGTAGCCCCTCACTCCTTAGTCCCGTCCTGATTTCTGGTCGGGGCAAACGCTGGGTGAGGTACGCGCGGGGCCGGGCCCTGCCGACGTAGAGCGCGAGCAAGTAGGGGAGAAAATGCAAATTCTAGGAAATTCAAAGCAAATATTACAAGCCACAGATTGTTTCACGATGTCAAACACAAGTTTAAACGCCTCCTCGAGGCATGGTGCATGTTGCGGGAATAAAAACATGACATAAGCCGTGAAGGGATCACTCTCCAGTGGCGCCGCCGCCTGTGGTGGAGTCGCACTGGGCGACCCCGCCTCCTGGGGCTGCGGAGCTAGCGGCACCGCGCCCGGGCAAGGCGCTGAAGCCGCGGACCCTCCCCAGCAAAGCTTCGGCTCGGCCTTTCACGGCCTCAGCGGCAGCGGCGGCAAGGTCGCCGCTCACGGGTTCTAGCAGGCTATCGAAGTCGACGTCGGGGTCACGTAGGTAGACGTGGCTGAGGACATGCGTCAGTGCCGTAGAAGACAGGGCACGCGCCTCGGCCTAGGCCGTGGGGCCAAGGCCGTCTACGACATCTTCAAGCGCACGGACCAGGAAGGGAAGCAGCTCGGCAGGGCTGTCCTCCGCACCGGCCAGCGGCTCCTCCAAGCCGCTCTTGTAAAGCATCTTCAGCACGGCACGAGCCCTCTTCTCCATGTTCGCGAAGGCCACCCGATCCTCCGCCAGGACCTTCGCCTTGGCGTCTAGCTCGGTCCTCTCCGCCTTCAGCAACCACTCCAGCGTCTCCAACCGGCCGTGATGGTCATCAAGCTTGACATCCCGGTCCTTGACGGCAGCCTCCCGAGCCTTCATCTCCTTCTCTTTCTCCTGGCGGCCGTGGACCTCCTTGGCGAGCTCGTCGCGCAGGCCTTGCAGCTCGGTCTCCAGCGCCTCGCAGCGAGCCTTGGCAGCCTCGGCATCGCCCAGGGCAGCGTCGCGAGCGGCCTTGGCTTGGTTGGCGGCCTGTTTCACCCCCTCGGAGGCCGCCACGGCCTGGCTCAGTGCTGCTCGGAAGAAGGCAACGGAACGGGCCCAACCAGAAGCTAACTCCAGGCGCCCGGCCACTAGGCGAGGGTCCACGCTCAGAAGATCCTCCCACAACTAGCTTAGTTCGCTGGCGACCTGGTCCAGCATGGTGGCATAGGGAACAGAAGAAGCGGGAACCGGCAGAGCAGGCGAAGAAGACAGTTGGGTGATCACGGCTTGGCAGGAAGGGACCCCCTGGGCCTTGGCTGCCCCGGCTGCAGCATCGAGCGCAGTCGACTCCAAGGTCAGCGGAGCCACGAGGGCTGACTCCTCGCCGAGGCGTCCCAGTCGGCCTCGCGAGGAAGACCAGGCAGGGGAGGCGCGAGCCGCGCTGTCTTTCCCCTCAATGGACGAAGGCGCCATCCCGGCAGGTGGACTCGCCCCAAGCTGGGCCACAAAATCCCCTTTCAACCTCTTCGCCGCAGGCGCCAGCCTGACAAAAGAATATGGACGTCAAGCTTCGGCGGCAAAAACCAATCAAAGCACGAATCGAGCACTTACTGGTTGTCGCTCGCGGACCCAAGAAACCTCCGGCCGAACTTGAAGCCCGAGAGCCTGCAGCTGGGGTCAGCCTCGGGAGGCCCAGAAGCAGAAGGCACGTCAGGAGGGCTGGAGCTGGCCTCGGATCGCTCAGGGACCAGAGCAGACCCTGGGGGAACCAGCCCCGACCTTCTCTTCCTCCCGACCAAGGGAGAGTCCTCCCCTCCTTTCCTGGCGCCGGCCTCATCGTCGTCTGGCATGGAGCGGAGGACCTGGGACCTGCGCCGAGGGAAAGACTCCCTCGACTCCTCGCCAGTCGACTCAGAGTCAGACTCTTCTTCTTCCGCCTCTACTTCTCCCTCGCTCTCACTGGAGCTGTCGGAGGACACGTTCACCATCGCCAACGCCGCAAGACCCTCGGGAGCTTCCACGGGCACCAGCCCATCGCCATTAAAGGTGGGCATGGCGTTCACCATCTGCTCCCAGTCGTTGCGAAGGAACAAGGGGACGGGGCGCCCACCGGCTTCACCACGTCTCCCCCAACCAAGGAATGGAGGGCCGCGACCAGATTCTCATCGGTCAGGGCCTCAGAGCTTAGGCGCAAGGCGGCGTCCGCTTCACCAAGCCTCCACAACGGGAGCGAGTGCTCCTGGAGTGGAGCCACCCGGTGCTCCATGAACTCCCTCAGGAGCGTGTCTCCAATCAGCTTCGCCGTCCCAAAGTTGCTCAGCCTCAGGTCCGCGTTCATCCTCTTTAACACCGCCCTCATGTGCGGGTCGGCGAGCTCCGCACGGGACCACGCGTCGACAGCCTTGGGCTGCCCCGTAGGCAACACCAGACGGGGGTGAAGGCGCCCGACGTCCACCATGACCCACTTGCTCCGGAAGCCTTCGATTCTCTTCCCAGGCTTCAAGATAGCATTGGAATTGGAGTATGCGTTGAAGCTCGCACATGCGGAGACATGGCCACCAGAAACCCGGAGGGAAAAATAGTGGCGCAACAAAGCCACCGAGGGCTTTACCCTGACATGGGCCTCACAGTAGTAAGCAAAAATCGCCAGGAGGAGAACATAGTTGGGGTGGAGATGCAGAGCCTGCAAGTTGTACTGGCGGAGAATAGCAAGAAGAACTCAGAGAAAGGAGGCACCAGACCGGCGATGATGGCGCTTACAAAAGGTGGATAGAAGGTGCTCCCCCTGCTTTCAGGCTGGTCGGAGCCGGCCTTGAGCACAGTTGCCCCCTTGCTGCCCTGCGCCACCGTCATCAGGCGCGTCAGGGCGCGGTTCTTCTCTGGCAAGTTCGGGGAATCCAGGGCCGGCGTGTACCAGGCCTCGGTCGGGGACTTGCGAGGCACCATGGCATGCAGGGCGAGAAGGATTGAGACAGATCTGGAGGATTTTGGAAGCAAGAAGGAGGAGAGCGAGAAAGGGGATCTGGGGCAAGGCATACGAGAACAAAGTAGGTAAGTCTGGCCCGGGCACCTCTTTTGTCAGATGGACAGTTGGCGAAGCATCGTGGGAAGCGCAGATCCCCACGTCCAATCAATCACCATGCGGCGCCCAAGGCCGCAGGCTATTAGGGCCCACGGCGCTTCGCGCTTGCCCCTTCGCTTCCCTGTTAGGCCAAGCCCGGGTGCGCCTTGGGCCCGGGGGCTACTGTCGGCGTTCTGGGAATGACGGTCCCTAGACTTGCCTGCCTGTGGCCTGCGGCGTGGCTCAAGTGGGGGGCCATCGCGGCCCATCTTCATCAGCTCAAGCTCAAGACCCCCACGAGGGGCCAAGCCTTGCGGGGCGGACGACCGGAAGCTTCCTCAGAGGCAGCCTCATCAGGCAGGCTCACGAGGAGGCAGAGAGATCAAGGCGGGGATACCTCACGAGGAGCTCGTGATGGAAGCCATGACGATCGAGACTAGGCTGGCGCCAGGTGGGCGCCGGCCTGCGCAGTGTCCTTGTTTCCCCTTTGGTGCAAAGGGGGCAAGCACAGGACAGGGCACCGGACAAAGGTTACCATTCTGGTGAAACGAGACCAAGACCAGCAGAGCGGCAGGACGGAGGTCACCATGGAGCCCAAGACGACATCATCACAAGTACTTTTGGCAGCCGAAGACCACCTTTGGTCAGGATAACTTGTACTAGATGTTCCCCTTCAAAATGGCCAATTGTTGGCGCCATTCCCGCTCATTATTTGGGGAGAGGCCCAGGGCCTCTATAAATAGAGCTAGCCACCACAGAGATAGAGAGGGAAGAAGGGACCGAAAAAGAGAGATAGAGAGAGAGAGAGGCGATTGAACTCACCAAAGGAGTTCATCGCACCAGCTCAAGAACACCTCTCGCAAGGCTGTTCTTCCCTTGTACTGTTCCTCATCAGCCCTGAGGCAATCAACCACACCACACACTGGAGTAGGGTATTACACCACAACGGTGGCCCGAACCAGTATAAACCTTGTGTCCCTCGTGTTATTCGTTGTTTCCAGCTTAGATCACGCGAGGAGATTGGACGCAGATCGGTAGGGGAGAGATCTCCGCACGCACCCCAGTGTTCGAACCTCAAGGGTCTGCCGAAACCCGAAATCCGATAGAGACCGTGGCCCCTCTATGGAGAAGATCCACCTTGGATTCAGGACCCCTCACGGGTAGATCCCCTCGTGGATTCAAGACCTCCTCACGGAGAAGAACCGGCTACCCTTTGTATCGTCCGTTGTTGTTCGTGGATCTTGTATCTCCCTTTGTATTCATGGAACTAGCGCATGTGTGATCATTCTTGTTGGTTTTAGTGTTTCTCTCATGTTTCCCCTTGTTTTCCCCTCGTGTTCTTCGTGTTCTTCGCGGGATCCGCTCCTTTCGTGAAAGATCGGCCGTATAGGGTTCCAGCCTACATCAGCGCCCCCTGGGGCTCACCTAGAGGGCTTGTGGGCCCTCTGGACCTCCTCTAACCTCAACTCCAACTGTGGAAAATCAAGGAGAAGGATTCATCGTGTTTTACGATATGGAGACGCTGCCGCCTCCTATTCTTCATCGGGAGGGTTGATCTGGAGTCCGTTCGTGGCTCCAAAGAGGGGGATTCGTTGCCATCATCATCACCAACCTTCCTCCATCACCAATTTCATGATGCTCACCATCGGCAGTGAGTAACTACATCGTAGGCTTGCTGGACGGTGATGGGTTGGATGAGATTTACCATGTAATTGAGTTAGTTTTGTTAGGGTTTGATCCCTAGTATCCACTATGTTCCCAGATTGATGTTGCTATGACTTTTCTATGCTTAATGCTTGTCACTAGGGCCCGAGTGCCATGATTTCAGATCCGAACCTATTATGTTTTCATGAATATATTTGTGTTCTTGATCCTATCTTGCAAGTTGTAGACACCTATTACGAGTTATGATCTGCATACCCCAAGGTGACAATAATTGGGATTCTTTCCGGTGATTACCTTAGTTTGAGGAGTTCATGTATTCACTAAGTGCTAATGCTTTGGTCCGGTTCTCTATTAAAACGAGGCCTTAATATCCCTTAGTTTCCATTAGGACCCCGCTGCCACGGGGAGGGCAGGACAAAATATGTCATGCAAGTTCTTTTCCATAAGCATGTACGACTATATACGGAATACATGCCTACATCATATAGATGAATTGCAGCTAGTTCTATGTCACCCTAGGTTAGGACTGCTACATGATGAATATCATCCAACATGATTATCATTGCCGATACATTGCCTATGATCTTTTCACATATTGATCTTTGCTAAGTTACTTTCGTTACTACTGCTATTACAATCACTAGAAAACTGCTACTGTTACTTTTCCCACCATTACCATTACTTCCATATTACTTTGCTGGTAAACACTTTGCTGCAGATATTAAGTCTTTCAGGTGTGGTTGAATTGACAACTCAGCTGCAAATACTCATGAATATTCTTTGGCTCCCCTTGTGTCGAATCCATAAATTTTGGTTGAATACTCTAGCCTCATAAACTGTTGCGATCCCCTATACTTGCGGGTTATCGTACCTGATGAGGGCATCAATACCATTGTTACACCCATAGCCCCTACTGCTACATATACTGGACCAATTACATCCGCTCGCGGATGCCAATTAAATTATTAGGTACTTTCGTTTCTTGGTAATGATTCTAATGTTCATGAGAATATGATGCTGTCTAAATTGGATACATTTTTTTTTGCTTACAAATGAAGGGCCTAGCATGGATAAGAGGGATGAACACTAGAGCAAGACCAAGCATGGAGATGATGGCATGCACAAGGGGAACAAGAACGGAGTTACAAGTGATGATTTCAGGACTTTGAAGCCACCATAAGGAGTGCATGAAGCCTTGGAAGAAATATACAAGATCCCACTCTTTCCAGAGGCTATTCTAGGTGCGCGTCACCTTATTTTTGGGCCAGGCCCATGTAATTTTGAAATACTTGATTATAGGTTGTTTTCAGAGTCCGTATATGTGGGGAAACAAGAGTTAGGGTTGGTTTCGGACCCCTCCTCCAAGGGCCACAAAATTCCCCCCTCTTTCCTCCATAAATACAGCCCGTAGGGCATCGTTTAGACTTCGGGTTTTGTTCAAATTAAAAGTTCTCCATAGCTATAACTTCGCGTACTTCGTTTGTGTTCAACGACCAGACCAAGATGTCACAGAACCCCACCTTGATCAATAAAGCTTTCATCTTATATTCGCAATATCCAGATTGCAATCTTAGTTTCTTGCTTGTTCTTTGTTTGCTTGCACAAAATAGACCCTCATGGTCAGGTTGATCATGCTCCGGCGTGGTCAATAACCCCTCGAAAGTTGGTTTAGTGATTGCTAAGGCACGACGTCTCGCACGTTCATAGTCGGATCGTCAAGGTCGACTCCCACAGAAAACGATAGCCACCATCTCATCGAAACATTAGGACACCTTCGCCTCTATCAATACCCCTGGCCGCAGCGGCAGAGGGCGGTGACGACTCGTCTCCTCGAGCCGCTTGACAACACACCCTTGTACCAGCGGGCGCTGGTAGCGTCGCCCCGCCCGAGTGCGGGGCCACCACTCCTGGTGCGGCGAGTAGCTTGAAGAGTCTAAGGTCGGTGATCCCCGGGCCACATGCCCCTGCGAGGAGGGCCTGGCCAGAGAGCGGCGCGGGCACACTGCCAGTGGCGCTGAAGAAGAGGAAATAGGTCACCATGGACGAGTAAGCGCCTTGCCCACCTCGCCTCCAACGCGGCAAGCATCGCTAAGCTCTTTCTCCTTGCAGGTCCTCTTTGGGCAAGAAGGTGAAGGAGCCCCCGAGCCGAGCGGCCGTCTCCTTGCAGCTCGCTGTGACCGTGGGGTGCGACGAAGGTGTGGCCCACCAGGGCACCGCGATCACGCCCGGGCAAAGGGCTGCTTCTCCGCCGCCCGCTGGAGGGGCGGGATGTTGGATGACCGCATGCTCCTTGACCCCGTAGGCGGCCCTGTGTATGTGGGGGTGACAGTGGTTCTTCCAAGGGATCCTTCAGCGAGCTGCTCCCTGGCCTCCCGGGCGTCCACCGTCTAGACAAGCACTGAGCCGGCGAAGGTGGGGCTGTCGGCTACTGCGCCCGCCCGCGCTGGCGCCCAGGGAAACCATGGGCTGACAACCGCCTGCGAGAAGGCACCAGGCTCGCGGGGTGCGTCACCCCACCCAAGAGGGACAGAAGTGGCGTCGACCAGCTTTTAGCCTGCGACGGGCACAAACAGGGCTTATCGCGCCACGGCGGCGGGAGAGGGCGCAGGGCTCAGCCCAGGCCAGGCCTTGGTGCTCGCGAGCGGGAGGGCCGGAGTCAGGCCTGATCTTTTGTAGAACGTGAAGGGCGCGCTGAACCAGATCAGGGCAGAGCATCATGATGTTGACGTGTGCCTTGCGGATGAGCACCTGCACCTGGCGCGCTGGTGGCACCAACTTGAGGTTGTTGTTAAGTTCGGCCACCTGCAGCATGAGTCCTCCCGCTCAAAGGACGAGGAGTCCAAAGCAAGCTTGTGAGTGCACTATCCAGGAGGCCAAGGCAACGCACCAGTGACGTGAGGCGGCGGAGGCTCGTGAGCAAGAGCTGCTGGCCTCAAACGCCATCCTGGAGCAGCAAATGCAAGCATGTAGAGACGCCCTCTCTACTTTTCATGGAAGGGCTGGTGATGCAAGAGGCGAACCTCAAGGCCCTCGAGCAGGAGCTAGCGCTGACTTCGTCCGAGCTGAGTCCGGCGCACAAGCGACTGGAGGTGCTGGACCGCCAGGTGGCAGCCGCTGAAGCTTCTCTAGATCAACACGTGGAGAAGGACAACACCTCCCCGGCATCCAAGAAAGTGATGATCTAGGCCGAGGCTAACAAGAAGATTGTGGACACCAGTCGGGCTCTCACCAAGGAGCACCACAGGAAGCTGAAGCTTCAGGAAACCCGCTTCTATGCCCGGTGCGGGTAGCTAAAGGGCGAGATAGATGACCTCAGGAAGAAGCGGGCTGAAGCAGACGAGCAGCGAGAAACCATGCTGGGAGCTCAAGCCGTCGCTGAGGCTGAGCTAGCATCGCTCCAGGAGTAGGTGGGGGCATTATGTCTCTTGTGGAACGGGCGTCGGGTGAAGCGAATCGGGCTTGGGGGCTGCAGCACACGCGCTCCGAGATGTTCCAGGACCTTGAGCTGAGGGCTCGCCGTGCGTTGGGCTCCATCTGCAAGGAGAACGTCCCCAGCCCGCTCGTGCCTGATGTCGTCGGCTACCTTGCCTTTTTCACCAAGGTCGTGGAGCAGCTCGAAGGGAGCACAAAGAAGGTGGGTAAACTCATTGAAGAGGAAAGTCGTGACCTCCTTGCCCAGGCATTGACGCGCGTCTTCAGCCATCTCTTTCGCTCCAACCCCTGCTTCGACTTCGAGACCATGATAGCCCCCGTCCCAGAGGTTATCCGCGATGCCCTTGCAGAGTGGGTGGAGGATCTCATGGATGTGCTAAGCTCATGGTTCGCCCCTAACAGTCGCAAAGACCGATGTGGAGCTGAGGAACACGAGGGCGATGATGGCGACGACAGCGGCGTCACGTCTCCTTAGGCTGCCCCTCTTTCTTACCTGCTGATACTTAATTGTGATCACGTGGGGGCGTGAGGAACCTTTGCTGGAATCCTTAATGATGTATCGAACCACGTTTGTGTTCTCATGGGGCTTGTTTTTCCTTCACACTTTACTTTTGTGCCTTATGTCGTTAGAACACAACCCCCAAGCGGGGCTCGACCATCGCTGGTATGCCATGTCGCGATGCCTGGGAAAGGCCAGGAGGTGAGAGCGCCAGGGCCAGCGAGTACTCCTGAGGAAAAAAGCCCGGGGGGCAGCGTGTGCTCATCTGCTCGCTCATGTGAGCAGGCCCGCAGCGCAGAGCCCGGCCGCTTGGGCTCTTAATGCTGTCGGGACTGACCCAAGCGTAAGCACCATACCCAGCCCCTGCTCGCGTGAGGCTCATGAGGGAGCCCACGATCGTGCATGGATCATGAAAAAGAATGAAACCAGCAAAAACACTGCAAAGAAAACTAAATTCTTTTCTTGGAGAAGGTGCAAAAACAACAGTCTTTACTTACAGAGGCCGCAACTCATTTACAAGCAGAAAACGAAAATGGCTACCGTGTCCGGCACCTTCATTTATATTACCCCCAGCACAGAGCATGGGGCTTCCACTTGGGCGTGGGCATGATCGTTGTTTGATCATTCTGCCAGCACGGACCATGGGGCTTTCACTTGGGCGTGGGTGGGAGCTCCCACAAGGCCGTGGGGCGGCGCATCGGGAGGCTCCGGGGCGTGTGAAACCCCACCTCATTCTTACGTGAGAGGTTCATGGGTAGAACTTGCGGAGGTGCTCGATGTTCCAAGAATTTTGCACGGGAACTCCATCCTCCGTCTCCAAGCGTGCAGTGCTTGGCCTAGAGATGTGGGAGACCCTGAAAGTGCCTTCCCACATGGGCAAGAGCTTGTGGAGGCCCTACCTAGAGAGGATCCACCGTAGGACGAGGTCGCCGACCTCGAGAGTGCGAGGGCGGATATTGCGGCTATGGTAGCGCCGCAAGGCCTGCTGGTACCTTGCGGCACGAAGGGCGGCCTAGCGGCAGGCCTCCTCTAGGAGCACTAGGTCGGCTCCTCGTCAAATGCCTGGACTCGTGGGGAACCATGCTTGAGCTCTGAGGGGAGGACTGCCGCGGCTCCGTAGACGAGGAAGAAGGGGATCTCGCCGATGGGCTTTGTCACGGTTGTGCGGATGGACCAGAGCATGAACTATAGGTCATCCAACTAGCCCTTGCCGCAAGCCTCAAGCTTCTTCTTGAAGCTCCTGGTCTTGAGGCCCTTGAGGACCTCAGTAGTGGCATGCTCGGCCTGACCGTTGCTTCGTGGGTGCTCCATCGAAGCATAGCATATCTACGTTCCAAGGTTACCACAGTATGATCTGACGAGGAGGCTCGTAAACTGGGAGTCATTGTCAGTGATGATACGGTTGGGGATGCCAAATCGTCTCACGAGGCCCTTGATGAACTTGACGGCTAAGCCCGCCGAGATAGTGCGCACGGGTTCCACCTCCGCCCACTTGGTGAACTTCTCGATGGCGATGTAGAGGTAGCGGTAAACACCAACCGCTCGGGGGAAGGGGCCCGTATGTCCAGCCCCAATACCGCGAAGGGCCATGAGAGTGGGATCGTCTGGTGTCCTTGCATGGGCTGATGGATTTGCTTGGCATGGAACTGGTGGGCTTCGCATGACTAGAGCAGCTCGGTGGCATCGCTGAGCGCCGTGGGCCAGTAGAACTCGCTGTGGAACACCTTACCCGCGAGGGTGCGCGATGAGGAGTGGTGCTCGTAGTCTCCTCCATGGACGTCATCTAGCAACCAGTGCCCTTGCTTCTCCAAAATGCACCGCAGCAAGACGCCATCGGGGCTCTTCCGGTACAGCTCACTGTCTCGTAAGCAATAAGCGGCGGCCTACCGCGCCACATGCTCTGCTTCTGCATCTTCTTCCGGAAGGGTGCCCTGGAGCAGGTAGGCCTTGAACTCCATGACCCAGCTATCCTCTGGAGGCTCCAGTGCCAACAGCGGGCAGGTCCCACAGGTCGGGCCACAGTTGGGTGCGCCCGCGGATGGTGCGAGCGGGAGTTCCTTGAGGAGCAGCGTTATGCCAGAAGTGGGGGGCGTGCCTGATGGCCTGAAGAGCCTTTCTTCGAAGATGCTAGGGCTTTGCGGTTCGCGACAGGACGCTCGCTTGGAGATGTCATCAGCTTCCTTGTTGATGCCGCGTAGCATATGCTGCAACTCTAAACCTAGAAAATGCTTCTCGACCTTACGTACCTCTTCTAGATATGCCACCATGTGCTCGTCTTTTGGCTTGTACTTTTTGTTGGAGAAGTTAACGAGGAGCCGAGAATCGCCCTTGATGGTGAGGCACTTGACTCCCAAGGCTGTAGTGGCCTTGAGGCTAGTGATCAGGCCCTCATACTTTGCGATGTTGTTGGAGACCTTCTCGCCATGCTAGAAGCATAGTTGGACAGCGTAGTAAAGTTTTTCCTCCGCTGGGGACATGAGCACGACTCCAGGCCCCGCGCCCTACCTAGAGAAGGCACCATCAAAGTGCATGATCCACCTGGCAGGCGCCTCATCTCCAGGTAGGAGGGACTCGTCCTTACACTACAAAAAAGACACATCTGTGACATTTTGGGCTGAACGAATTTTTTTCCTGTCATGCTTATGACACTTCTATGATGATAATTGTGACAAAACCCGGTATCATCAAAGATGTGGTGTGCTCCTACTTCTATGACAGAAAATCATGAAAAAAATGGGCTTTTCGTCCTGGGCGGGCCGGAGACGCAGCTGCATGACATTGTTTGCGTCGTCGATGACGGAAAAAACATGGTAGAAGCAAGGGCGAGGAAAATATCAGGGAGTTCCCGGTTACGATGGGTGGTCGGGGCCGAGCGATGCATGGAGGTTTGCGCGTTTCTCTCGTACAAGTACGCGCGTGTGTGCGAGGCGTTGCACTCTAACTGAACCAGAGCGAGGTGTTGGGCTGTAACGGAACCGGAGCGATTGCACTAGCTACGTTACTGAACCCTGATCGATCCCTTGCTGTTAACTGAACCCGAGTGATTCCTTCACTATTGCTGCTAACTTAAGCCGATCGAACCTGCTGCCTCCTTCCCTTAAGGAATAGTGAGCGTTGTTAGGGGGGCTGGATGAACAATTCCTGGGGGGTGGATGAACAGGACCCGGTGGTAGTAGAGGCCATTGCCGCTGGATGAATAGGACCCTGTGGAGGGCTGGATGAACAGGACGACCCCGTGGAGGGCTGGTTGAACGGTAGCCGGTGGAGGGTTGGATGAACAGTAACCTTTGGAGGGTTGGTTGAACAGGACACCGTGGAGAGGGCTGGTTGAACAGTAGCCGGTGGAGGAGAAGTGGAGGCTGGATGAACAGTGGCTGGTGGAGGCAGGAGGGGAGACACCATGGATGAACAGTCGCAGGTGGAGGCTGGAGGAGGTCGACGGTGGATCAACAGTAGCTCGTGGAGTCAGTTGACGTTGGAGATGAACAATTGCCCGTGGAGTCCCGTTTTGTGCTATGCCACACCCCTCCAGAGGAACAAGACCCCCGTTTCGACCGTAGCGCTCCAACACAAGTCTGTTTCCTCTGTTTTGCGGTACGCCGCACCTCTCCCGATCAACATGACCCTCCTTCAACTGTACACGGTCGAATACAAGTATGTTTCCTCCGTTTTGCGGTATGCCAGACCCTTCTTGATGAACAAGACCCTGTTTCGACCGTACGCGGTCGAACAGAAGGCCCGTTTCCTCCATTTTGCGGTACGCCAGACCTTGTTCTGGCTGTTCCGTCCAAGCCGGTTGGCTCCCGATGAAGACGACGTATTTCGTTGCCTCCCGATGAACACGACACATTCCGTTGTCTCCCCATGAACATGATGCAGTTTCTCCGTTCCAACCCAGCCGGTTGGCTTCTAATGAACAAGATTAGTTGTTGTACGCGTTAGAGACCCCGCCCGTATGTACTTACATAGCCGTATTTACTATCTTGCAGCATGGCCATACGTAAGTGTACTCGATATAAACGGGACTGCGTGACATGCTACGTCAGCGCCTCTACTTCAACACGTGCTGCTCCTTACTCGGCCACGGTACATCATTGCAGAGACACCGATTGACCGCTATGTACGTACACGTTCACGGCCAGACAGATAACGCTACCTTCGCTTCAACCTGGTGGGTCCCAGCTGTCAGGGGTAAGAAGGAAGTTCCTTCCGCGTGAAGATAAAGCTGGTGGGTCCCAGTTGTCAAGGGGAAACATTTTTTTTCTCAAAATAAAGAGGCCCTTCTGGTAGGTCCGAGGTGTCAGGTGGAGGAATCAATATTTTGCGCGTAATAAGGAGGCACTTCCTTGCATGCGGCCATGGACCCAGCTGTCCGCCTCTCCACTTACAGTCCTCTTCTGATGGCTGTCGTTAGTTGACCGCGTTGACGATGCCATACTGCCCGAGGGCACCAAGGTGGTGGACGACGGCGCGACCTAGGAAGGGAACGACCCGAAGCCGGGAATACACAGCGGTGGATGCCCACACGGAGGGGAGTACAAGGGTTGACTGCTTGGGCTGCGGTTTGAGGATCCCGTCTCTGGAGAATAACAGGGGGTGTGGGTGAGTAGAGGGAAGGCCTGGCTACTTGTAGTATGGTCGGGCAGTGAGGCCTGCATGGTAGCACAGCCGGCCACAGGAGGCTGGAGCAGGCGGTACGACGGGCGCAGGTTTGGGCGGCTGGAGCAAGAAGACCAGAGGTTGAAGACGCAGCTTGGCCGTTGGATTAACATCGAATGGTCAGTGCAACTAGAATCTTTTATTGACTATGTTGAGAAAGCCCTGCGTACGCTTGAAATTAGTAGGCGCACAAGTCAGCCTACAAATCTGGTGGGTCCCAGCTAGCAGGGGGAATCAATTTTTTCGCGTAATAAGGTGGCACTTCCTTGCGTGCGAAGATGTTTTTTGTTTTTTTTATTTCTTCTTTTTCGAGTTATAATAAAAAGAAAACAATTTAGGATCTTCAGTACAATCTCTATTTTCACAAAAACGATCATAATAAAGCTGGTGGGCCCCAGCTGTCATGGAGAGGAACTTTTTATTTCCATGTAATAAAGGAAGCACTTCCTTGCGTGCGAAGATGTAGCTGGTGGGTCAAACCTGTCAATGGGAGAAATTATTTGTTTTCGCATAATACGTGGGCACTTGCTGCGTGCGGCCATGGTCCATGTGCATCCCTTCTGTCAGCCAATCCACATACATGCCTCATATGAGCTCCTCCCCTGATCCAACGGCTGGCTGGCCGCCAGTTACGCCATGCCTTGCTGTGGGCAACGCACTGGATCTCTGTCCCCGATGGCTATCGTTTGTTGACAAAGTTGAGCATGCCGCACCAAGAGAACCAACGCAGTGAACGATGGCGAGTATTACGAAGGGAATGACCCGGAGCCGGTGAAGACACAACAGTGGATGCCCACGCGGAGGGGAGTACAAGGGTTCACTGGTTCGGTTGCGGTGTGAGGCTGCCGTCGCCAGTGAAGAACATGAGGTGTTTGTGAGTAGAGGAATGGCCTGGACGGCGTTTGGGAGAAGAGTGGGCCGGTGAAGCCTGCGCGGCAACACAGCCGGCCATGGGAGGCGGTAGCAGGAGGTACCGCCGGCGGTGGTTTGGGCGGCTGAAGCAAGAATATTCGAGATTGAAGAAGTACTACAGTCGTTGGATGGACATCCAATGGCCACTGCTACTAGAATCGTGTCTTGACTATAAGTTTACAAAGCATTCCATATGCCTTAGTAGGCCCACAAGACGGCGGTACGCGTCACTTACTATAATTCTCAAAAAATAGTAGGCCCACAAGTGAGCATCACATCTGTGGCAGAGAACATATACCCCATTTGCGATTTGTAATAGTGTACAACCCATTTTTTAATTCTAATGGAATTTACTACAACCTATTGTTAGTCTATTAAAATTACAGCCCATTTTCTAGCCAGGACAATGATTAATAATTTCAACCAACCTCTCAAAATAGAATTCAACCAAAAATCCAACATTTTGATGGGATCCGGAAAAAATTATCCCGAAATTTTGAGTCAGATTAAATATAATTTGAAAATGAATTTGTATTAGGTAAAAATCTAAAAAATACTGCACGCGCAATAAGTAATGAAATGAAAATTTCCAAATTCAAACAATAATATTTTTGAAACTAATTACCTGCTTGGTGCATTTTTGTATATTTACAACCCAGTTTTATAATTACATCTTAAAGCCCATTTTCTTGTTAGGCCTAATAGGAAAGATTTACAGCCCAGCAGGGCGGAGAATAACAAGTTGATCTGGGTTGGGTATTCCACAAAAAAAGTATAGTTGGGCTAGCCATTTTCGCCTTGAAAAAATAATATATGGGCTGGATATTTGGTCGACATAAAATAATAGCCTGGGCTAGACGGGCCATAGCCCACCCAGTTGATACCCTGCTCCTCTGAACAACAACAAAAACATCTCTCAAGAAAAACTCCGCTTACACCTAAAAAAACAAATACTGCTCGAGCTGCTAGGTCACACTTGTCGGCTGCTCGTTGTGCAATTCTCTCGTTTATTGACTATATAGGTTGACGATGGTGTGGGAACGTGATGTCAGGAAACCAGGAGTAAGCAAAAAAATATAGTTGTATATAATAAGGAGGAACTTGTGTACGTACGTCTATGGCCCTAGTGGGTCCCTACTGTCATCCAATCAAAATAAAGTCATCTCCTGAATCCTCATGTTCGCTCACTATGTTGACAATGCTCAGCGCCATGGCGAGCGCAAAAATTCGAAGGACGACGAAGAGGGCCTCGCGGGCCCTACGGATGGTCTGATACAGCGTCCGCTGCTCATTCAGGAAGCCCGGATCATCGCACACCTATGAGCACCTTCAAGAGACTGAGACGGCATGAAACGGTAAGGCCGCACTTGGGAGATCTGGTTTATTTCACACCTGTATGAAGATACAAGTGTAATTTACTCATCATTGGGAACAACACGTAAAAATAAGGCGTAATGAAACGGAGGGCCCGAGGTCTGTAACGAAAACTGGCAAGTTACGTGTGTAATTTGAGAGACCAGTGTATATTTTACTAGTCGAAATCGCCCAACCAAGCGCTTCGCCCAAGACCATCTGCTTTTATTTACATGTGTCAGTTTTACAAGCAGTTTTGGTTGGAAAACGACGATCCAATCACGGCCTAAGATGATGAGGTGGGCGGAAGATCATATGGTTTCACCTCTAACCTACTCGAGTTACTGTATAGGCTATGAACGAAACATAAGACAATGAACTTCTTAAGAACAGAAACAACAGAAGAGGACGATCTTCTTAACATGCTAATCATAGGCATTAGATCAAAATGCAAAACAATATGAAGCATTATTCTCAGGAGGCACGATGAACAGCTTGTGATGCCGCATGCCACATCATTCCAAGCTCAACTTTGCAATCAAACTCACAAGCCCTGGCATTACATAGAAAACATTCAGAACAAACTCGTAAAATACCTTACATGAGTCAACATTCATGTGACTATGCATCATGGGGTATCCATGCCCACCTATGGGACCGGGCGGCCCCTTGCTAGTTCGGAGGGGGCCGTCGCGTTGCACAAAGAGCAATCCAGCATGCGGCAGCACAACAGAGAGCACACAAGCAATTTACCCAGGTTCACGCCGCCGTGAGGCATAAAACCCTACTCCTGCTTTGGTGGATTGATGATGAAAATGAACATGGTGGTGTGTGGTACACTGGCCCGGCAAAGTCTGCCTCAGGGCTATGGTGACCACAAGCGTATGATGGCTTGGGTTTTGTCAAGTTTCCAAACATCTAACCCCCTCCTACAATTGCCATGAGCCTCCTTTTATAGATTAAGGGGTCACCACAGTGGCAAAACAGTCATTACCCACTGATATGATAGCAAATAGTGCTATCATACCTAACTCTGCGGGCTGGCAGGATGCATTAAATGCATCGTTCAGTGTCACATCACTAGCTACCCGGCAAGACTTGCCGGGCTTATCTTGCCAGCTTCGCTCCTGTTCTCTTGACACGTGCTGGACGGGTGTCACCTGTGGGTTTCTTCTGTAGGAGATGGCACTGCTGCCACTTAATCACCTTGTGGATTGACACCGAACTAATTGACGATGTGGGACGTTCTTGCGTGGTTGGCGGGGTGGTTCAGGCCCCGCAAGCCCTAGCAGATGCTGCCGGGGAGTCTTGGCTGCTTGCTTCTGGTGGTGGCCTGGCCCCTTGTCGGGCTCGCCTACCCGGCGAGGGAGGCCCTTCTCTTGTCGATATCCTGTTCCTTTGGCTCTGTCTTGATCTCTCTGAGCTACATGTCGGTTCTTCAAGTCTATTGGCCCTTGGACTTATTTCTTTCTCTCATCTTGTCCGTGCATGAGTCAGGGGAAAATGTCTGCCCCTATATATTTTCCCCGACATAAGCCCCCAGGCCTGAGCCATATGTTTCTCGTGGCACGTTGGGTTAGGCCCCAAACAGTGTGCGGACACGTGGCAGGAGGAGACCGCTCATGACGGTTTTGCCGCAATGACTAGCCCACCCAATGTTCACTTTGCACGATTACTACGTGTCGTTGGGTCGTGGGGCGGTTGAAGTGATGGTAAAACGGTAACTTTCTGAAGCGTCGTGCTTCTGTCCCACTTTCCCCCCTCTTAAAAGCAGGAAAACCTGGAACAACACAATTCATCTGTCTCTCGCCCTGCTCCTCCATCTTCTTCCTCCGCAAGCCAAATGCCAGTTCTCCATCTCGCTTCTCCTTCCACCGCCACCCAACAAATTCCTCCCTCTCCGCGCTGCTGCAGCAATGGGGGAGAAACCCGCGAGGAAGTTGACGACTGCGGGGAAGGATCCCACCACCGAGGGGAGCAGAAGGTCCGTGGAGCTGAACAAGAAGCGGAGCGGGGGCGTCGTCTTCGTTCCGTCTAGCTTGCGCGGCCCCATCCTTCAGGCGAAGTACGAGTACCTGTAGGGGCGACCCATTGAGAAGGGACATGGGGCTCCAGTAGTCTTCAAGGTGGTTGAGGTGGATCCCCCTAACTCTTATCGGTTCTTTGCCGCTTATTTCATCTAAGGGTTGTGTCCTCCTTTTTTTGAGTTCTTTGAAGCAATCATGAAAATCTATGGAATTCGTCTCCTTGATTTCACGCCAAATGCAAATGGCGACCATGGCCATCTTCGCGCATTTGTGCGAGAATTTTGTCGGGGTGAATCCCAATGTGGATTTATTCCATCATTACTTCGTCCCGTAGGTGGAAAGCATGGTGATTCGCTCTGGGAATATCAACTGGATACCTCGGTCGAAGAAGGACTACCTCTCGGGGCATTTACGCGAGAGATGGGAGGAATGGAGAGAGGATTGGTGCTGGATCCAGGACAAGGAAGCCCCTGAATTTTGTGAAGCGCAGTAGGAGTGCGTCGAGCGCGACAAGGAATGGAGCGCCAAGGGTCTCTCTGATGATAGGTTGCGACCAGCAATCAATAGGATCATCCACTGGGCAGCTGCCGGGCTAACCATCGAGCACATGGGGGCAGATTTCCTTCTCCGCCGCATCTCACCACTGCAGGATAGGGACAGGCCCGCTAGCTATACGGTGGTGCTGCAGACAGGATGAGACTATTGTCAGGGCTGGCCAACAACCTCTCGGTCTATGGCCATGCTTGGTTGTGTGACCAGTTATTTGGTCGAGTTGAGATGTTCAAGCTCCCGACAACCGTCATCCCCCTGAACATCAACTCTGCTGGTGATCAGATATTGAAGTGGATGCTAGATTGCAAAAATGAGGTAGTGTCAGGCACTTGGCGGCTCCCTTCTGTTGATGAAGAGCTCCAGTGGTCGAGCACCCTCGTGGAGAAGGCCACCAGGGATGAAGGGGAGATGTACAAACGCACCTCCGATGCAGAGGTTGCGTACATTCTAAGGAGGGTTGTAGCGGACAAGGACGCCCGATGCGCAGAGATGGAAAAGGCCGCAAAGGCCGGGAAAGGCAAAGAGAAGGCTGGGAACGAGAGCTCTTCCTAGGGCGGCAGCGAGGCATAAGCCAGAGAAGATTCTGCATGGGAAGTGTTTGCCGGGGATAGCTTTGCTGGGCTAGATGCTCTGGCCAAGGCAGCAAAGGAACTCTAGGAAGGATAGGAAGCCGAGAGGGAGGGGAACGCGACAGTGTTGGGGAACATAGTAATTTCAAAAAAATTCCTACGCACACGCAAGATCATGGTGATGCATAGCAACGAGAGGGGAAGAGTGTTGTCCACGTACCCTCGTAGACCATAAGCAGAAGCGTTATGACAACGTGGTTGATGTAGTCGTACGTCCTCACGATCGAACGATCCTAGTACCGAAAGTATGGCACATCCGCGATCTGCACACATTCGGCTTGGTGACATCCCACGAACTCACGATCTAGCAGAGTGTCGAGGGAGAGCTTCGTCAGCACGATGGCGTGATGACGGTGATGATGATGCTACCGGAACAGGGCTTCGCCTAAGCACCGCCACTATATGACCGAGGTGGATTATGGTGGAGGTGGACAGCGCACACGGCTAAGGGATCAATGATCAACTTGTGTGTCTATGGGGTGCCCCCCTCCCCTGTATATAAAGGAGTGGAGGAGGGGGGAGGGCCAGCCCTCTATGGCGCACCCTGGAGGAGTCCTACTCCATCCAGGAGTAGGATTCCCCCCTTCCCTAGTTGGACTAGGAGAGAAGGAAGGGGGAGAGAGGGAGGAAGGAAAGGGGGGCGCCGCCCCCCTTCCTAGTCCAATTCGGACTAGACAGGGAGAGGGCGTGTAGCCTGCCCTGGCTGCCTCTCTCTCCACCAAAGCCCATTAGGGCCCATATACTCCCCGGGGGGTTCCGGTAACCCCCCGGTACTCCGGTATATGTTCGAACTCACTCAGAAACTTTCCGATGTCCAAACATAGGCTCCCAATATATCAATCTTTATGTCTCGATCATTTCGAGACTCCTCCTCATGCCCGTGATCACATCCGAGACTCCGAACAACCTTCGGTTCATCAAAACACATAAACTCATAATACCGATCGTCACCGAACGTTAAGCGTGCGGACCCTACCGGTTCGAGAACTATGTAGACATGACCGAGACATGTCTCTGGTCAATAACCAATAGCGGAACCTGGATGTTCATATTGACTCCCACGTATTCTACGAAGATCTTTATAGGTCAAATAGCATAACGATATACGTTGTTCCCTTTGCCATCGGTATGTTACTTGCCCGAGATTCGATCGTCGGTATCTCAATACCTGGTTCAATCTCGTTACCGGTAAGTCTCTTTACTCATTCTATAATTCTACATCCCGTAACTAACTCATAATCTACATTGCTTGCAAGGCTTATAATGATGTGCATTACCGAGAGGGCCCAGAGATACCTCTCCGACCATCGGAGTGACAAATCCTAATCTCGATCTATGCCAACTCAACAAACACCATCAGAGACACCTGTAGAGCACCTTTATAATCACCCAGTTACATTGTGACGTTTCCTAGCACACAAAGTGTTCCTCCAGTATTCAGGAGTTTCATGATCTCATAGTCATAGGAACATGTATAAGTTATGGAGAAAGCAATAGCAACAAACTAAACGATAATCGTGCTAAGCTAACGGATGGGTCCAGTCAATCACATCATTGTCTAATGATGTGATCCCGTTAATCAAATGACAACTCATGTCTATGGTTAGGAAACATAACCATCATTGATTCAACGAGCTAGTCAAGTAGAGGTAAACTAGTGACACTCTGTTTGTCTATGTATTCACACATGTACTAAGTTTCGGGTTAATACAATTCTAGCCTGAACAATAAACATTTATCATGATAGAAGGAAATATAAATAACAACTTTATTATTGCCTCTAGGGCATATTTCCTTCAGGCAGTGGGCCCTGAGGAGGAGGGGTGGCTTGCAACAGGACCGCAAGCTCCCGCACCAGATCTAGATCTGCGTACCCGCAGGTGCTCTGCGGCTGGGGAGCAGCGACCTCTAATCCAGCGCCACCTGCCAAGAACGTGAAGAAGACCTCCGCCAAGATCAACAAGGCCAAGGGGGCGTGCCATCAATCCCCCCCGCCTTGCCCGGGCCAGGGCACCTTCTGCCAAATGGCCAGTGTCTTCGGAGGAGGAGTCCAGCTCCAATTCCAGCTCGAGTTCTTCGCAGAGCTCATCTCCCCCGGAGTCCTTGATGTCGCGGCAAGCACTGAAGTTGCCGGAGAGGTCGACCCTTCTGCGTCAAAAGAGAAGACGAGAGTCCCTCCTCCCACGGAGTTCAACTTGAAGTCCATGCTTAGTGCAGAACAGTAAGGAGAATTCCTCTTTGCGGTAAACATCTTCCTATGCAAATTTTGAATGCTTTCACTGACTGACCTCTTGTTCCTGTTATTGTCGGCATGGAAGTGGAGGAGGAGACGGAGACCCTCATCCACCACTGCCGGAGGAAACTCCGGCCCCTTGGGTCGCTGAAGGGCGCAGGGGGTTCGACCTTGGCTGGGAAGGATGCGGAAGACGCCGTGCCGAGCCCCCAATCCAGCTCCCGGCCTGGGTGCGGGGACTCGACCCCGCCCACTGGAGGTGATGGAGACGGCCCTTCCTCCCCTTCACACGAAAGTGGGGACGAAGCACCGTGGGACGAGCCTCTTCTGGAGGAGCACGCGCCCCTGCCTCCCAAGCTAGGGATGTCGTCATGGAATCCTCTATGGCAGAGCCGTGCAGAAAGCTGCCGGGACTTCCCCAGCAGAGAGCGAAGCCCATGACCTGGCAACGACTGTTGTCGGGGAAACAGAAACCCCTGCCCGGCAGACTTCTTCAGGCATCTAGCTTATCCTTTCTTCTCTTCCATACTCTAGCTGCATCCACTAGCTCCTTTACTTGCTCCGAAACTTCCATTCTTATGTTTGTTTTCCGGCTCCTTCCAGCTGAGGGAGTCCTAGACTAAGGGGTCCTCGGACATCCGGCCTGTTATCCATGGGCCGTATTGATGGGCTGTGAAGATCGAAGACCATACTCGTGTCCGGATTGGACTCTTCTTGGCGTGGAAGGCAAGCTTGGCGACCGAAGATTCCTTTTTATGTAACCGACTCCATGTAAACCCTAGATCCCCTCGGCGTCTATATAAACCCAAGGGGATAGTCCGGAAAGGAGACGACATATACTCATTACCATATTCATAGGCTAGACTTCTAGTGTTTAGCCATCACGATCTCGTGGTAGATCAACTCTTGTAATACTCATATTCATCAAGATCAATCATGCAGTAAGTAGAGTATTACCTCCATAGAGAGGGCCCGAACCTGGGTAAACATAGTCTCCCCTGTCTCCTGTTACCATCGATCCTAGACGCACAGTTCGGGACCCCCTACCCGAGATCCGCCGGTTTTGACACCGACATTGGTGCTTTCATTGAGAGTTCCACTGTGCCGTCAGCAGAAGGCTCGATGGCCCCTTCGATCGTCAATAATGATGCTGCCCAAGGAGGAACATTCCTCCCCGGACAGATCTTCGTATTCGGCGGCTTCGTACGACGGGCCAACTCGCTTGGCCATCTGGAGCACATCGACAGGTACGCCCTTGGCCATCAGGTCAGATTCGGACACTACAAGAAATATGTCAACTTGAGACCTTCACTATTGGTCACTGAATGGTCATTATTTTCCATTTGTGAACTTTTTGTGACCAAAAATAGATGGTCAAAAGCTGACGGTCGTAAATTGAAATTAACGACCTTCTCTGTGAGAAGGTCGTAGATGTTTACGACCAAAATATGCCTACTGTTTTGTTTTGGTCACTAGCAGCCTCCCCAGGCCACGTAGGCATCCGACGTGGCAATCTGATGTGGCACAAGAATCAGCCCAGTCCAATTCGGTGTTTTACATGGGTCGAGCCCATTAATTCAGCCAATTTATATATTTTTTCCTATGAATTTTTTGTTAGCTAAATGGACCAAGCCCAACATTGCAGCCTTTTTATTTTTGGGCCATGGCCTTTTTGTCTCAACAATTTCATTTTTTTTCTTTTTTTCGGAGTAAATGACCACGGGTAGCCTAGCCGGCTCCCCCTGGCCCTTCTGAAAAAATTACGAGCCGATCCGGCCCTCAAGAATCCAAGACGTGGGGCCGCCTTCCCCTTGCCGGCTGTCTCCCAGGCCGACTATCGGAAGGCGGCCCGGCTTTAGCCCTCATGAAGAAAGCCGTGGGAGGGCCGGCTCCAAGAAGCCGGCCGCAAGAAGCCGACTCCCACAAAGCGGTCAAGATCGTACCCTTGAAGTCTGCATCCACATAACGGCGATGTGACGGGGCGTGGCTACAGTAAAGCCTGCCACCCCCGAATCCCGGAGCACGCCTAGCACAGTGCGCCATACGGGGTGGCCATGACCCGTCCGGCGCGACACTGTTGCCGTATTGACCCTGATGCCACCCACGACGAGCTGTCAGCGCGGCCCACGGGCGGTGGGCCCCTTCAGGCAGAGAGACACCCGAAGGCGGCCAGGCCTCCCCTAGTCGGCCCAAGACAGGGCCGGCTCCCCACGGCCGGCTTGCTTCCTCCCTCGAAGGAGACTCCCCATTAAGGGGACAAGACGAGGCGTGGCTACAGCGATCGCCCGCCAGGCGGCGGCACTGTAGCCACGCTTACCTCGGCGAAGCCCTCATCATCAGGTTTGAGGCAACAGTGACCAGCCACCGACAAGGCCCTTGACAGTGGGGCCTGCCTGTCGACCAAGGAGCTGGCAGCCGGCGGGACCCACTAGCCGGCGGTCCCCAGCAGCCGGCGCAGAAGCCGGCGAGCGTAGACACAGACGGCTAGGGCCCACCCCCAGCCGGATTACCATTGTACCCCCGGGGGGTGGGCCTATATAAACCCCCCGGGGCACCCATGCAAAGGGTGGATCTGAGCTAGTTTTAGACACCACATAGAGAGGAGAGGAGAGCTAGCCGTGCCCTTCTTCTTCTTCTCGTCAAACAGCTCAAGGAGCATCTTGTAGCCACTCGTTCATCTAGTGACCATGCGGAGACCCCGCAGAGCAGCAGTAGGGGTGTTATCTCCTCGGAGAGCCCTGAAGCTGGGTAAGATTCACCGGCGTGCATGTCTTCGCCTCATCCCGCTTCCAGGCACCGGCGACGTCTTACTGGCTCCCACAATGATAAGCCACCCGTTGGCATATGTCGCACCTACCACCCGACATTTGGCGCCCACCATGGGGCCAGGTGCACCGTCGTCCGGAGACCTGTTCTGGACGGGAACCCTCTTCCTCCCCAGCGAGCGTAGCCAGCCCGGAACGCCCGATGGCGCTTGCCATGACGCGCTGCAAGGCGTCGCCAATGTCTGCACAGCGAGCGCCCTCGCCGATCTCCTTGACGAGACCCTCATCTCCGACGAGCCCGCCTTTGACGCGGGAACCGACCACCTCGTCAACCTCCTCGGCCAGCTCCACGTCTCTGGCGAGCCTGCTATGGACTTGGAGTCTGTTGGCTCCACCGATCCGATGCCTATCGACTCCGACACGGCCTCGCTCGATGCTTTCCCCACCGATGTCGCGATCTACAACGACCCGCTTCCCCGGGCCGATGGCTGCGACAGTGCCACCACCGAGGTGATGGTCATCGGCCATGGCGGCGCTTCTGGCGAGAATGCCCTCGACGCCCCGCATGCAGTGGTCCACGACTTGTCCATCCCCCTCCCGGCCGATGCCGACGCCGAAGCACTGGAGGCTCGCCTCCTCGCCCTCCTCGCGGAGCGCCGGAAGTTGGCTTCCATGAGAGGCCTCACCAAGGCACACCAATGCGAAGCCGACCGCGCCGCCTTTGGCACGCCGCCCCCAGGCGGGCCCAGCCGAGCCGGCATTGTCATAAAGCGCGGCGCTGCCCTTGCCGACACGCTAGGAGTCGACCGCCCAGTCTACGCCACTCCACTCAAGAACCTGCGCGCTGCCGAGGCGGCCGTAGATGAGCTAGACGGACTGGGGGCCGAAGAACTCCCCCACATGATCAGACGCATCCAGCAACTAATCGATGCAGCCGCACAGCGGCACGAAGCCGACGCTCGCGCGGAAAGCCCTCCCCCGTGCCGAGAGCACGGCGTGACGTCCCGGACGCCGACTGCGGGTAAAACCCGCGTGCTACACGAGAAGGAACCGGCTGCCAGCCGAAGCCGAACCCGGACCTCAATCTAGCGAGACGCAGAAGGCCGTCCCCGGGCCGTGGAGCGGCGGGGCAACCCGCCTCCGCCTCCGCCTCGTGGGGAGAGATTTCCCACCCCACCGCCTGTCGCGCATCCGACTCTCAGCGGCCGACTAGGTGGCCGCGAAGGAGCCGGCAAGAACGACGCCCGCCATCGGATCGACCGCCTAGCGCGACCCCTGGCGCTAGAAGAAGAAGATGATGTCGGGCCGCCTTGCTTCGGCCCCCGCATCCACGACGAGCCTTTACCCAAAGGGTTCTCGCTCCCAAGAGACACGCCCAAGTACAACGGCTCCGTGAAGCCAGAAGATAGGTTGATCGACTACTCCACACCGGTTCGCATAGCGAACGGCAACAGGCGCGTTGCCGTGAAGTACGTGCCCCTCATGCTGCAAGGCACGGTGCGGACCTGGCTCAATAGCCTCAGGCCCTACAGCATCAACAGCTGGCTAGACTTCACAGAAGCCTTCGTCCGCAACTTCACCAGCACCTACAAGCGGGCTCCCAAGCCCAGACAGCTCTCCTTGTGCGAACAAGGCCCTGCCAAATACACTCGCGACTACCTCACGCGTTGGGCCGACCTCCGCAACTCTTGCGAAGGGGTGCACGAGGTGCAAGCCATAGAATACTTCAGTGCCGGATGCCGAGAAGGCACCCTCCTCAAGCACAAGCTGCTCTGCGACGAGCCGACTACCCTCGACGAGCTTCTGGTCATAGCGGACAAGTACGCCACCGCCGACTCCTCAATGAAGACTGAACTCCGGGTAGACGCGTCCGGGAAGGTAATCAACCCGGCGCCCAAGACGCTGGCTGGGGACTCCGGCCGACGCCCGTACCAGAACGACCACAAGCGCAAGGGCCCCGTGCCGCTCTCCACCAGTCGGCAGGTGGCCACAGTCGAGGATGAGCAGCCCGAAGGGCGGCCCGCACCCAAGAAGCAGAAGGGAAGCAGGCCGGCTTGGCAGCCGGCCTTCTCCTACGAGCAAACTCTCGACGCCCCGTGCAAGTTCCACAGCGGCGCGGAGCCGTCCAACCACACAACCCGGAAGTGCCACTGGCTCACCCGAATCTCCAAAGGCGAAGGGCTCGCGCCGCCTCTGCCTGCTGGTCCGCCGCCTCCGGCTCCGTAGCTGCCGACCGCTCGGCCAGCAGTCGGAGCTGTGCACGATGAGTACCCCGACGAGCATGCCGCCTATGTCGTCTTTACAAGCCAGCCCGAAGGCCGGCGTAGCAGACGCCGAGAGCACCAGGAAGTCAACGTGGTCGCTACCAAACCCACCGAGCACATGCACTGGTCAGAAAAGCCTATCAGCTAGAGCCGGGCCGACCACCCGGAGGTGATGCCATCTCCCGGCTCTTATGCGTTGGTTTTGGATGCCACCCTTGCAACGGACAGACACGCCGCCCGTTTCTCCCGCGTGCTGATAGACGGCGGGAGCAGCATCAACATCCTGTACCGTGACACCCTGGAGAAGCTGAACGTCAAGACGAAGCAACTCATGCCTACTCGGACTGTGTTCCATGGCATTGTATCTGGCCTGTCCTGCGCCCCCATTGGCAAGATCAAGATTGATGTTCTCTTTGGGGACAAGGATCATTTCCGCCGAGAAGCGATCTGGTTTGAAGTGGTGGACCTGGAGAGCCCCTACCATGCATTGCTTGGTCGTCCTGCCCTGGCCAGGTTCATGGCTGTTCCCCACTATGCTTACCTCAAGATGAAGATGCCGAGTGCCAAGGGCATCATCACCATAGCCGGCGATTACAAGAAATCTTCCGAGTGCGCTGCAGCCAGCAGCCGGCTGGCCGAGTCCCTTGTGATTGCCGAAGAGAAGAAGATGTTGGACCGAGTCGTGGGCATGGCCGGCAAACACCCGGCCCTGCCCCCCGATCCCAAGGAGTGTGATGCCCAAGGATCTTTCCAACCGGCCAAGGAGACGAAGAAGATACCTCTTAACCCCGAGCACCCAGAAAGGTTTGCCGTCATCGGGGCAAACCTAAATAGCAAATAGGAAGGTGAGCTCGCCGACTTCCTCCGTGAGAATCGGGATATCTTTGCATGGTCCCCTAAGTACATGCCAGGTGTTCCGAAGGAATTCGCCGAGCACAAGCTACATGTCCGAGAAGGCGCAAAACCAGTCAAACAACCCCTCTGCTGACTGTCGGAGGAGAAAAGAAGGATTGTGGGAGAGGGGATAGCCCGGCTTCTGGCAGCCGGCTTCACTATGGAGGTTTTCTTTCCCGAGTGGCTCGCCAACCCGGTCCTCGTGCTAAAGAAGAACAACAAGTGGCGCATGTGCATAGACTACATGAGCCTCAACTAGGCCTGCCCCAGAGATCCCTTTGCCCTGCCAAGGATTGATCAAGTGATAGACTCCACGGCTGGATGCGAGCTATTGAGTTTCTTGGATGCTTACTCAGGATACCACCAGATAAAGCTAGATCCGGCTGACCGCCTTCATCACGCCATTCGGAGCTTTCTGCTACCTGACTATGACATTCGGCTTAAGAAATGCCGGTGCCACTTTTCAGCGTTGCATGCAGAAGTGCCTCCTCAAGCAGCTCGGCAGAAATGCCCACGTCTACGTAGACGACATTGTGGTGAAGATGGAGAAGCGCGACACCTTGCTGGAGGACCTCAAGGAAACATTTGAGAACCTGCGCCGGTTCCAGATCAAGCTCAACCCCGAGAAATGCGTGTTCAGAGTGCCAGCCAGCCAGCTCCTAGGCTTCCTGGTCTTTGAACGCGGCATCGAATGCAACCCAGTAAAGATCAAGGCCGTTGAGAGAATGGCGATTCCCACCAAACTTCGAGACGTCCAGAAGTTCACCGGGTGCTTGGCCTCCCTGAACCGCTTCATTAGCCGGCTCGGAGAGAAAGCTCTCCCCCTCTACCGCCTCATGAAGAAGACCACTCACTTCGAGTGGAACGACCAAGCCAACCAAGCTTTTCATGAGCTGAAGAAGATGCTGGCCACGCCGCCTGTCCTGGCGGCACCGACTGAGAAAGAGCCCATGCTCCTCTACATTGCTGCAACCAGCCGGGTGGTCAGCACCGTCATCGTAGTCCAGCGCCCACAAGAGGGTCCAGCCCAACCGGTCCAGAGGCCGGTGTACTATTTGAGCGAGGTGTTGTCTATCTCGAAGCAGAACTACCCGCACTACCAGAAGATGTGCTATGGCGTGTACTTCGCCGCCAAGAAGCTGAAGCCCTACTTCCAAGAGCACCCCATCACGGTTGTATGCACCGCCCCGCTTGCCGAGATCATAGGCAGCCGGGATGCATCCGGCCGGGTGGCGAAATGGGCCATCGAGCTGGCCCCCTACACGATCTTCTACCAGCCTTGCACCGCAATCAAGTCCCAAGCATTGGCCGACTTCCTCGTCGACTGGGCTGAGACCCAGTACCTACCGCCAGCTCCCGACTCCACTCATTGGCGCATGCACTTCGACGGGTCCAAGATGCGCACCAGCTTGGGAGCCGGCATCATCCTCACCTCTCCCAAAGGCGACAAGCTCAGATACACGCTACAAATTCACTATGCCGCCTCCAACAACGTGGCCGAATACGAGGCGCTCATACACGGGATCCGGCTTGCCAAAGAGCTCGGCATACGCCAGATCCTATGTTACGGCGACTCGGACTTGGTAGTCCAGCAATCATCCGGTGACTGGGACACCAAGGACGCAAATATGGCAAGCTACCGCTTCCTCGTTCAGAAGATCAGCGGGTACTTTGAAGGATGCGAGTTCCTCCATGTACCACGAGCCAACAACGAGCCAGCTGATACCCTGGCTCGAATAGGCTCCACTCGGCAGGCAATACCAACCAGTGTCTCTCTGCAACGCCGCCTCAAGCCGTCTATCAAGCCGTCTCCAGAGTCCGATTCCATCTTCGTGCCGCCTGACCCCGATGCGGCCAGGTCCGGCTCGAAGAACCAAGCAGGCGACCCGGGGACTTCGATAGTCGGCCCGGGGACGTCAGTAGGCGGCTCGGGGACTTTCGTAGTTACGCCCGACCCGGGGACTGCCACACCCGGCTCAGGGACTGTGGTAGTCGGCCCAGGGACTGCACCAACACAACAAGCGGCGGCCGACTCCAGCATTTCACCACCTAGCCCGCATGCCCTGGTCGCAGTAGCCGTGTTGGCAATAGAAGAAGTCGCAGCTCCATCATGGGCTCAGTCCATCCTCAACTTCCTAATAAACCAAGATCTGCCGGCTGACGAAACAGAGGCAAGACAAGTACAACGCCGAGCCGGAGCATAAACAATCGTCAACAGAGAGCTCGTCAGGCGCAGTGTAGCCTAGCCGGCTCCCCCTGGCCCTTCTGAAAAACTTACGAGCCAATCCGGCCCTCAAGAATCCAAGATGTGGGGCCGCCTTCCCCTTGCCGGCTGTCTCCCAGGCCGACTATCGGAAGGCGGCCCGGCTTTAGCCCTCATGAAGAAAGCCGCAGGAGGGCCGGCTCCAAGAAGCCGGCCGCAAGAAGCCAACTCCCACAAAGCGGTCAAGATCATACCCTTGAAGTCTGCATCCACATAACGGCGATGTGACGGGGCGTGGCTACAGTAAAGCCTGCCACCCCCGAATCCCGGAGCACGCCTGGCACAGTGCGCCGTACGGGGTGGCCATGACCCGTCCGGCGCGGCACTGTTGCCGTATTGACCCTGATGCCACCCACGACGGGCTGTCAGCGTGGCCCACGGGCGGTGGGCCCCTTCAGGAAGAGAGACACCCGAAGGCAGCCAGGCCTCCCCCAGTCGGCCCAAGACAGGGCCGGCTCCCCACGGACGGCTTGCTTCCTCCCTTGAAGGAGACGCCCCATTAAGGGGACAAGACGAGGCGTGGCTACAGCGATCGCCCGCCGGGCGGCGGCACTGTAGCCACGCTTACCTCGGCGAAGCCCTCGTCACCAGGTTTGAGGCAACAGTGACCAGCCACCGACAAGGCCCTTGACAGTGGGGCCTGCCTGTCGACCAAGGAGCCCGCAGCCGGCGGGACCCACTAGTCGGCGGGCCCCAGCAGCCGGCGCAGAAGCCGGCGAGCGTAGACACAGACGGCTAGGGCCCATGCCCAGCCGGATTACCATTGTACCCCCGGGGGGTGGGCCTATATAAACCCCCCGGGGCATCCATGCAAAGGGTGGATCTGAGCTAGTTTTAGACACCACATAGAAAGGAGAGGAGAGCTAGCCATGCCCTTCTTCTTCTTCTTCTTCTCGCCAAACAGCTCAAGGAGCATCTTGTAGCCACTCGTTCATCTAGTGACCATGCGGAGACCCCGCAGAGCAGCAGTAGGGGTGTTATCTCCTCAGAGAGCCCTGAAGCTGGGTAAGATTCACCGGCGTGCATGTCTTCGCCTCATCCCGCTTCCAGGCACCGGTGACGTCTTACTGGCTCCCACAATGATAAGCCACCCGTTGGCATATGTCGCACCTACCACCCAACACTTTTTTTTAAATTGGGTTCACTAGTCAGGTGGCTCCCCATTGTTAGGTTCTAGTACTAGGTCCTAGCCATCAGGGCAATATTCTTCATTTTTTATTTCACGCAAATAAATACCTGGTATTTAAATTGGCACACAGAAAACACACGAAATACTTCAAATACTATCAACCATCAAAGTGCTACATCATATAACACACATACAATGTGATTAGCATCAAGTTTACAAACATATAACAAGCTCCACTAGTGTACAATCACATGAGCCAGGTTCTGCTACATCATACACACATACAAAAATAGGAGCAGTATAAAGGGCTTCATTACTGCAAAACTTGACAGTTGACAGCAATGTTAGAACTATCCTTCCTCCGACTTCTTTGTCCTGATGCTCACCAAGAAACATGAAAGCCCAGCTGTAAGTGCATCTAGTGCCCCTTAGTGATTTTGGTGTATTGAAGACTTATAGGTTAAGGGACTAATGCGTTTGTGAGTGTACACAGGTTTATAAGTCTATGAGGAGTTTGATATTTACAGAGAAAGTCGACCCCTAAAAATGAAGTTCTTCGACTGAAGACTTTGGATCTCTGAAGACTTTCTGAAGACTTTGAAAGTGAAGAAATTGGTGTGACCGTGAAGACTTGGTATTCATTCGAGGAACATGAAGCGTGAAGACTTTTGTTTTCGTAGTTTCATTTTCTCTTTCTTGAGTCATAGGAAACATCGTACTGTTAAAGGGGGTCGAGGAAATACTAAGGAAAATTTTCCATGTGATGCTCAACTCAAAATCCTACACCTACCAATCCCTTCGAGTGAAGCCATTGGAAATCTCATACAGTTCAGTCAATTTCTTCAGTGATAGAGACGAAGTTCTTCTGGTCTCTGAGGAATTTATCCTGACTGAGGAGTTAGGAATTCGCTAGTGCGGATTGCCTACACAGTGAGGAACATGATAGCCCTGAGGATTTTGCTACTCAAAATTCCGACTGTTGTTGTGCTATGCGCCAGCTGTCCCAAAAAATATATATATCCACCTAATGGTCATATCATTTAAGGGCATTTATGTCTTATCATGTCGGGCTGCTCCCTAGGCTATAAATAGCCGCCCCCTACAACCACTAGTTGGTTGGCTGCTCCGAGAGAAACTGACACTTGTCATTTGGGAGCAACCCATCCTCCGAGGACTTTGAGAGAAAATCATCAAGTGAGGAAAAACCCAAAACCCAAACACCTAAAAAACCCAAGTGATTGAGCATCACTGAAGAGATTGATCCTGCGTGGATCCGACGCTTGTTACCTTTGAAGACTGTGCTTCTTCCAGACGGTTAGGCGTCATGGTCTAGAGCATCCAAGAGGAATTGTGGATCGCCGAGTGACCAAGTTTGTGAAGGTTTGGAAGTCACCAGAAGACTTACCACGAGTGATTGGACGAGGTCTTTGTGACCTTAGTTCAAGGAGAATACGGTGGGGACTGGGTGTCCTGAGCTGCGTGTTCAGGACTGGGTGTCCGGGACTGTGTGTCCTCGAGTTTAAATACTCAGCCGCTCCAACCAGACGTACAACTCAGACAGCAGTTGGAACTGGTCTGCCAAATCATTGTCTTCACCAAGCTTACTGGTTCCATTTCCTCAACTCCTTCATTTCCTCATAATTGAGTTGTGTGCTTGTTCATATCTGTGTTTGAGGACTTTGACTGAAGACTTTCTCAATTTCCTCAGTTCAATTTCTTTAGTCTGTTTGTCTTCATCCTGTGTTATCCTGTGCTTATGCTTCCTGTACTCTGTGCCTGTCTTCATTTCATCATGATGACTATGCTTGTATTCTGTTATGTTTACTTTTGAGTACTTATTCCGCTACTAGTAGTTCTTCGCTAAGGAATTTCCTCACCGGTAAATTCCTCAGTGAAGAATTTCATAAAAATCGCCTATTCACCCCCCTCTAGTCAATATAACGCACTTTCAATTGGTATCAGAGGAAGGTACTCCCTTGTTCTGTGTGATTTTGGTTTAACTGCCTAGAGTTTTTGTTATCTCGACCGCAGGTATGATGAAACTGACATGCACCATCTTTGACGGTCACGAGTATCCCAAGTGGAAAGCCATGATGAAGAAACGCCTCATGGCGGTGAACAGCGAGCTGTGGACCGTCACTGAGATTGGTCTGACTGATCTGTGCAAGATGGCGGAAGCTGATGATATTTGCAAGTATACTTTTCTCAACCTCACGGCGAAGGATGTCATCTGCTCCAGTTTGTCACAAAATCAGTTTAGGAATATCATGCATCTTGATCATGTGAGGCTCATCTGGGACCGTCTCTCTGAGGACTTCAAGGAATCTCTCAAAGCGATGACATTCGAACCAGAATCATCATCTTCTACATCATGCCTTATGGCAAAAGATGCTGAGGTAACTGAATGCTACCTATCCAAGTCTAGTGATGATGAATCTGCTGATGAATTTGGACCCAGCTATGTCAAACTTGCTTCCCTTGCCACTAAACAACAAAGAGCTTTGGAAAAAGTTCACTATATGCTAAACAAGAGCGATGATATGTTGGGTGAAGAAATGGATCAGTCAAAAGCTTTGGCTGAAAGTCTTCAGAGACTTGATACTAAGTATGACACCCTTTAAGATCAACATAACACTCTATTTTTTGATCATGATAAGCTTTCTTATGAGTTTCTTCAAAGAAAGCAACACCTTGAGAAGCTAAGAGTGAGTTATGAAGATCTTTAGAAGGAGCGCGATTCATTACTTTCTCAACAGATGAGCGCATCTCAGGAAGAATTTGTTCCTCCTTGATTGAAATGCATTGAACGTGAATCTGCTAATTCTTCACCTGAATGTTCAAATGCTGCTAATGTTTCAAATTCTTCACATGCCTCTGCTATCACTAATACCTCATCTGAGGACATTTCTAGTATCACTGACGATGCAGGGCTGAAGGAATTGTACACGACAGGCATGTACAAAAGCCTCAGAGGGCATTGTAACACCCCGGATGTAACTTTCCCAATTTGTACTCAAACTCTTGCCGTTTCCGGCGTTAAGTTATTTTATTTTCTCGGGTTCGGGTATTTGTCGCCGTGTGTTGTTATCGTTGTCATGCATCTCATATCATGTCATCATGTGCATTGCATTTGCATACGTATTCATCTCATGCATTCGAGCATTTTCCCCGTTGTCCGTTTTGCATTCCGGCGCTTCGTTCTCCTCCGGTGGCCATTTCTAGCTTTCTTTCGTGTGTGGGGATTAAACATTTCCGGATTGGACCGAGACTTGCCAAGTGGCCTTGGTTTACTACCAGTAGACCGCCTGTCAAGTTTTGTATCATTTGGACTTCGTTTGATACTCCAACGGTTAACCGAGGGACAGAAAAGGCCTCGTGCGTGTTGCAGCCCAACGCCCCTCCAATTTGGCCCAAAACCCACCTAAGCCTTCTCCATCAACTAGAGCATTCGATCACGATCGCGTGGCCGAAAACTGCACCTCATTTGGACTCTCCTAGCTCCTCCTATGCCTATATATACACCCCCGACTCCAAATCCGGACCCCCCTCGTCCAAAACCCTAAAAATTTGTCTCCACGCCGGCCGGACACGTCCGTCCGCGACCGGACGTGTCCGCCTGATCCGCCGCCGCCAACCAGGGAGCGCCACGTGTCCCCGCGGGCGCCCCACTTCGCCGCCACCGCTCGGGGCCCTCCGCGGCCCACATCGCCCCGCCTCCACTCGCCCGAGGGCGCCGCCACCCTCCTCGCGGCCGGCCACCCGAGGCCATCGGCGCCACCGCCCGCCATCGACGCCGGCCGGCGCCTCGCACCGCGACCCCGCCGTCCCCGGTGCTCGCCGCCCCGTCGCCCGGTGCTCGCCGCCCGGCCGCCGAGCGCCGCCACCGTAGTCCGCCGCCTCCTCGACGTCCGGCCACTCCGGCGTCCTCCTCCGGCGTCATCACCGCCGCCGGTGAACAGTGCCCTGACCAACCTCGTTTTGCGTGCCCCCGATCCAGATCTGAAAATATCTCCTCGGGTTGACTTTTTCTCTCGAACCCTAATCCATATGCCCATGTTCATAGCCTCGTAACTTTGCATCCGTAGCTCCGATTCGTGCATATAGCATATGAAAATGTTCATCTCGGAGAGTACATCATTTCATTCCATTGCATCATTTTCATTTGAGTTCATCTTGATGCCCGAAATGCTGTTAGAAGAGGACTACTTGAGATAATTGTCAGATCTGCTACTCCGTTTAGCTTTTTGTCATTTTTGCCATGATTAATGTGTGCATGATATGCCCATGAGCTTTACATATGTTTTGTTAAGGTTTTTGTCATCTTTCCAGAGGTGCAACCCATGTATTTTCGTGATGTGTGTGGTGACTAGAACAAGCTTGCAAAGTGGTGCACTTGGTAATTCTGTTTTCAGGGACTTAGCAATTCCACTAAGTCCTTGAGCTGTTTATTTCATATTGCCGTATGTTCATGTTGTTTCCTAGTGATATGTGCCTCTTTTGAGGATGATCAGTAAGGATGTTTTGTTAATCTTGTAGTGACCTATCCATCCATGTATTTTTTTGCTATTATGGAGCACCCTATCTTGAGTCAATCGAGCTCTATTTTTGCTACTTTGTGAATCTGGGCAGATTGTCAACTTGTTTGCAATTTTGCCGATGATGTTGTAGTTGATCTGTGCATGCTATGCTATTGTTCTTGCCATGTCTAGCTTGAATTTTGTGTATTCTTTATGGATGTATGCTTAGCTTATCATGACTTGCTCCGTATTGAGTGCGTCGAGCTCGTAAACATGCCTACTTGATATCTGTTTTCAGCATGCTCTAGTTTTCACTATGTTCACATGCTTGCAATTGTATTTTCTGATCCCTTTTGGCTCAAGGTCACTAAGGGACTTTTGTTAAGCTCTTTGAGTAGCTCCATGCCATGCTTTACTTTTCCATGTTCAGGTCCTATAGCATGTAGTTTTGTTGCTCCGAAGAGCGCTACCTGATCTGAAATTCCAGACAAGTGTTAATTTCACTAAGTCTGAGATCAGTTTGCCATATGCATTTTTGCCATGCTTGTTTGAACCTGTTAATGGATGAATTGGCCGTAGCTCAGTGCTAGACTTTTGTTAAGAATCTTGAATGCATCCCTGCCATGTATTTTTTTGCCATGTTTGGGTGCTGTAGCATGTTCATCTCATTGCATTTAGATGGCTACTCGCTGTAAACCGCAGACCGGTGTCATATTTGAATCGCTTGCCATTTCCAAACCGTAACTCCGATTCCGGCGTTCTTTATATCGTTTTCAAGAGATTTCATCTCATATTTCCAGTGGCACACTTGGATTTCCAAGTTGAGGCCAGGTTCTTGCATTTCCTGTCACATCTTGCATATGCATCCCGCATAGCATATCATCTTTGCATCATTTTGTTTGTTCCATGCACGTGGTTGATTGTGTCCTTGTTGCTTGTTTGTCTTGTTTGGGTAGAGACGGGTGATGAGTTCGCTAACGAGGAGCCCGTTGAGTTTACTTTCGAGGATCCAGTCAACTCTGACAACTGTGCAGGCAAGATGATCATACCCTCGAAATCACTACTATTTTTGCTATGCTAGTTTGCTCGCTCTTTTGCTATGCCAATGCTACGATGCCTACCACTTGCTTTCAAGCCTCCCAAATTGCCATGTCAAACCTCTAACCCACCATGTCCGAGCAAACCATTGATTGGCTATGTTACCGCTTTGCTCCGCCCCTCTTATAGCGTTGCTAGTTGCAGGTGAAGATTGAAGGCCGTTCCTTGTTGGAAAATTTATTTACTTGTTGGGATATCATTATATTGCCATGTTATCTTAATGCATCTATATACTTGGTAAAGGGTGGAAGGCTCGGCCTCTCGCCTAGTGTTTTGTTCCACTCTTACCGCCCTAGTTTCCGTCATATCGGTGTTATGTTCCCGGATTTTTCGTTCCTTACGCGGTTGGGTTATAATGGGAACCCCTTGATAGTTCGCCTTGATTAAAGCTTTTCCAGCAATGCCCAACCTTGGTTTTACCATTTTCCACCTAGCCTCTTTTTCCCTTGGGTTTCCGGAGCCCGAGGGTCATCTTATTTTAGCCCCCCCTGGGCCAGTGCTCCTCTGAGTGTTGATCCAAACTAGAGTCCTGTGCAGCGCCCCCTCAGGGAAACTCGAGGTTTGGTTTTAGTTGTATGGAGCTATCATCTGAGTGTACCCTGAGAAAGAGATGTGTGCAGCTCCTATCGGGATTTGTCGGCACATTCGGGCGGTGTTGCTGGTCTTGTTTTAACCTGTTGAAATGTCTTGAAGAACCGAGATACCGAGTCTGATCGGAACGTCTTGGGAGGAGGTCTATTCCTTCGTTGACCGTGAGAGCTTGTCATGGGTTAAGTTGGGACTCCCCTTCAGGGATTTGAACTTCCGAAAGCCGTGCCCGCGGTTATGGGAAGATGGGAATTTGTTAATGTCCGGTTGCAGATAACTTGAACCTTAACTTATTTAAAATGAATCAACTGAGTGTGTTACCGTGATGGCCTCTTCTCGGCGGAGTCCGGGAAGTGGACACGGTGTTGGAGTAATGTTTGCGCAGGTTGTCCTCTAGTTTCTCCCTCGCGCTTTGCCTCCTCTTCTCGCTCTCTTTTGTGAATAAGTTAGCCACCATATATGCTAATCGCTTGCTGCAGCTCCACATATATTTGTACCTTAACTTACCTATAAGCTTAAATAGTCTTGATCGCGAGGGTGCGAGATTGCTGAGTCCCTGTGGCTCACAGATTACTATTACACCAGATGCAGAGCCTGATGATTCCGCTCCAGGAGACGCGTTTGAGCTCAAGTGGGAGTTCGACGAAGAGTCTCAATGTTACTATGTTTCCTTTCCTGATGATCAGTAGTGGTGCCCAGTTGGGGGTGGTCGGGACCGTGTCGCTTGTTGGGTTATCTTTTATTTTGGCGCCGTAGTCGGGCCATGAGTGTTTGGATGATGTAATGTTATTTATGTACTTGATTGACGTGGCGAGTGTAAGCCAACTATGTTATCTCCCCTTTTATTATCCTATTACATGGGATGTTGTGAAGATTGCCTAACTTGCGACATATACCTTCAATGCGATTATGTCTCTAAGTCGTGCCTCGACACGTGGGAGCTATAGTCGCATCGAGGGTGTTACATGTTGGTAATCAGAGCCTTCCCCGACCTTAGGAGCCCCATTGTTTGATCGTTTTTAGCAGCCGAGTTGTGTCTAGAAAAATGTTTTGAGTCAATTAGGAATTATGTATCTGAGAGTTTAGGAATTCTTTTTACTTCCCTGTCTCCTCATCGCTCTGGTAAGGCATCCTGACGTAGAGTTTTGACTCTTCTCTTCTCTAATTTTACTAAAAAAAAATTTAGGATCACGCGGGTATCATGGAATCGTTTCGATGGTTTTATGATGAGAACATTGTCTTGGTGCCTCCTGTCAGGGGTTTAGTGGAAGTGTCCCGGGGAGTTGAGCTCTGAGGTTTTGTCGTCATAATTTTATCGTTGCAGTTCTGGAATACCTGAGTTTAGTACGCCGACATCGAAAATCTCTTTTATGCAGTTCGTTGGTGAGATAACCTCGACGCCACCTAGTACTGGGGCGGGAGTTCGGGAGTATCGCCATAACTTGTATAACGGATGCTTTTCGAAGGTTGAGGTAGATGGTTTCCGAAGGTTTCTTGGTTATGTGTTGAAGGATGGATACAGCTGGATGTAGGATTTGCTAGATTTGGGTGAGATATTATGCTTCCCCTGTATCCCCAACACCTGATTGCATAACCGGAAAGGTTCGGGAGTTTCATAGGTGGGAATTCTAGTAGCTCTAGTTCTTCTTCCACGGATATTGGTTTGAGATTGGGATTTCTTACCGATTATTCGTTCTTGATCCGTACCTTGTTGATTTATTTCTCTACCTTAATTCTAAGTGGCTTCTCAATTTATGGATATGTGACCATTTCAAGAGGAATGCATTCGTTCATTTTGTTCGGATGTGAAGACTATATGTTGCAATTTTCATTCCGTTGGATTCAGCTTCAATATTTGTCTATCAATGTGCTAATGGATGTCAACCTCTTCAGGATGGCTCCTCCAACGCGCACGACTCCGAATCCTAATCCACCACCACCTCCACCTCCTCCGGAGGCATGGCAAGCTGTGATGGCCGCAACCAATGCAAACACACAGTTGATCATGCAAATTCTTCAAGAGCGCAATCAAGGTCACCAAAGTAACCAAGGCAACAATCAGAATCACTTTGCTACACTCAACCAGTTCCTTGCAAACAGGCCAAAGACTTTCAGCAATTGTGTTGAGGCAACCGATGCTGACGATTGGCTGTGGATCTGTGCAAGCATTTCGAGTGCAGTAACGTCAGGCCTGAGGACTTTGTCAAGTTCTCTTCCTTCCAACTCAAACATCAAGCTGCAGAATGGTTCCAGCAGTACAAGGACTCCAAAGGTGGACGTGTTATCACTTGGGATGATTTCCGTCGAGATTTCAGAGCTCATCATATTCCTCAGAGCATGGTTGAAAGCAAGCGTGAGGAATTCTACAACCTGAAGAAAGGTTCTTTGTCTGTCTATGACTACAACAAGTTGTTTCAGAAGCTCGCCCGCTTTGCCAAGCAGGACGTCCCTGATGAGAAGAGCATGATATACCAGTTCAGGGGTGGTCTCAGAGAAGAAATCCAGCTCGCTCTTGTTCTCTTCGAGCCCTTGAGATACGATGAGTTCTACAACATGCCACTGAAGCAAGAGGCTGCTCAGTTGAGGTGTGATGCTTCCAAGAAGCGAGTCAGAGATGTTACTCCTTCTTCCTCTACTCTAGTGGCCAAGCAGCAGAAGTATTGGCTTCCTCCTCCTCCGTTCCGTCAGCCGTATCAGCAGAAGAGCAAAAGTGGCAGTGGTTCTTCCCACCCACCCAACCCCGGCTTTCAGAACAAGACTTCGTCTCAAGCTCCAAGATCTAGTGCTCCATATCACCGTCCGCTTTTAGAGGTCATGTGCAACAAGTGCCAACAAAAGGGTCACTATGCCAACAAGTGTTTCAATCAGAGGCGTCTTCCTCCTCCTCCTCCTGTCAGATCGGCAAGTACAGCTGTGGTCAAGCATAACCCCAAGCACGCCAAGGTCAACTTGATGAATGCAGCTCAGGCAGAGGATTCGTCAGATCTCATCATGGGTAACCTTCTTGTTAATGATATTCCTGCAAAAGTTCTTTTTGACACGGGTGCATCGCATTGCTTCATTTCCAAACCTTTTGCATCAAAGTATGAGTGCGATTATCAGTATCTGCAAAGTTCCTTGCAAATTGTGTCACCGGGCCAGCAGATGACAGCTAACACCTGTGTCCCGGAGGTTACTATCACATTGGGCGACTACAAGTTCCTTTCGTCCCCAATTGTTCTTGGTAACTTGGATATTGATCTTATTCTCGGAATGGATTGGCTTTCTAAGAACAAGGCTCAGCTTGATTGTGCAGCCAGGCAGATTCAATTAACTCATTCGTCTAAGGATGTAATTGTCTTTGCCGCTCGTGATGATACCATCCGTCTGTTTTCTCTCAACGAGAAGGGTGAACTGGATGCTATCTCGCAAATTCCAGTCGTTTGTGAATATCAAGACGTCTTTCCAGAAGAGCTTCCAGGAATGCCTCCGCACCGGCCAGTTGAATTCGTTATTGATCTTGAGCCCGGCACGGAACCTGTGTGCAAACGTCCTTACAAGCTCGGACCTGAAGAGTTGAAGGAGCTGAAGAAGCAACTCGATATTTAAGAGAAAATGGGTCTCATCCGGCCTAGTTCTTCTCCGTGGGGTTGTGGTGTTCTTTTTGTGAAGAAGAAGGATGGAACGGACCGACTTTATGTTGATTACCGTCCAGTGAACAAGAAGACCATCAAGAACAAATACCCACTTCCCAACATCACTGAGCTGTTCGAACAACTCAAAGGTGCCCAAGTATTCTCCAAGCTTGATTTCCGTATGGGTTATCATAAGATTCGAATCCATGAGCAAGATATTCCCAAGACGGCTTTCAGGACAAGCTTTGGTTCATATGAATACACAGTCATGTCTTTTGGTCTCGTCAACGCTCCTCCGACATTCTCTCGCATGATGAACTTCATCTTCAACGCCTACACCAATGACTTCGTCTTGGTCTATCTCGACGACATTCTGGTTTTCTCCAAGAACAAGGAAGATCATGCCAAGCACTTGCGTTTGGTACTCGATAAGCTCAGGGAACATCAGTTCTATGCCAAGTTCTCCAAATGTGAATTTTGGCTCGATGAGGTTCTTTATCTTAGTCATATCATCTCTGCCAAGGGCATGGCTGTGAATCCTAAGAAGGTGTCTGCAATTGTGAATTGGGAACCTCCTCAGAATGTGAAGCAACTCCATAGCTTCCTCGGTCTCTCAAGCTACTGCCGAAGATTCGTTGAAAACTTTTCGCATATCGCGAAGCCTCTCTCTAATCTTCTCCAGAAGCACGTCAAGTACGTTTGGTCTCCGGAGTGTGACATTGCTTTCAACACTTTGAAAGAGAAATTGTTCACTACTCCAGTTCTCACTCCGCCTGATGAATCCAAGCCGTACGAGGTCTTTTGTGATGCCTCTCTCCAAGGTCTTGGCGCAGTATTGATGCAAGAGAAGAAACTTGTTGCTTATACCTCTCGCCAATTGAAGCCTAATGAGAAGAACTACCCCACTCATGATCTCGAGTTGGCGGCAGTTGTGCATGCTCTTTTGACTTGGAGACATCTTCTATTGGGAAGAAAAGTGGACATTTTCACTGATCACAAGAGTCTCAAGTACATCTTCACTCAGCCTAATCTCAACCTCAGGCAGACTCGATGGGTCTTAATGATTCAAGAGTATAATCCGAGTATCGAGTATACTCCAGGCAAGGCCAATGTGATTGCTGACGCATTGAGCAGGAAAGCTTACTGCAACAGTCTGATTCTCAAGCCTTATCAAACCGAGCTTTGTGAAGCTTTCCGCAAACTTAATCTGCAAGTTGTTCCTCAAGGTTTCCTCGCCAACCTTCAAGTCTCTCCTACCTTGGAAGACCAGATTCGCCAAGCTCAGCTTCTTGATGCTATGGTGAAAGAGGTGAAGATTGGGATTGCCAAGAGTCAACCCAAGTACAAGTGCTAACGCCTTGATGACAAGGACACTCTCTTCTTCGAGGATCGTATTGTTGTACCCAAAGGTGACCTTCGTAAAGTGATCATGAACGAGGCTCACAATTCTCTCCTCTCCATCCACCCTGGGAGCACGAAGATGTATCAGGACCTTAAGCAGGCTTATTGGTGGACTCGAATGAAGCACGAGATTGCTTAGTTCGTGAATGAGTGTGATGTCTGCAGAAGAGTGAAGGCAGAACACCAAAGGCCAGCGGGTCTCCTCCAACCTCTTGCCATTCTAGAATGGAAGTTTGACCACATTGAGATGGACTTCGTGACTGGGTTTCCAAAGTCCAAGCATGGCAATGATGCTATATTCGTTGTCATCGACAAACTCACTAAAGTGGCTCACTTTCTGCCTATCAAAGAGTCGATCGCTGCAGCTCAATTGGCGGAACTCTATACCTCTCGAATTGTCTCTCTCCACGGTATTCCACAAGTGATCTCTCCAGACCGTGGCAGCATCTTTACATCCAAGTTTTGGGATTCTTTTCAGAAGGCCATGGGCACCAACATCCGCTTCAGCACAGCTTTCCATCCTCAAACTAGTGGTCAAGTCGAGCGTGTCAACCAGATTCTTGAAGATATGCTCAGGGCTTGTGTGATCTCCTTCGGCTTGAAGTGGGAGGATTGTCTTCCTTATGCTGAATTCTCCTACAACAACAGTTTTCAAGCAAGTTCGGGCAAGGCCCCATTTGAAATTCTGTATGGCAGGAAGTGCCGTACCCCTCTCAACTGGTCTGAAACCGGTGAACGTCAGCTTTTGGGTAATGACTTAATCACAGAGGCAGAGGAAATGTGCAAAGTCATTCGAGATAACCTCAAAGCAGCCCAATCCCGTCAGAAGAGCTACTATGATAGTAAGCACCATGATTTGGCTTTCGAGATCGGAGATCATGTTTACCTCCGTGTCTCTCCTTTGAAAGGTACTCGTCGCTTCGGTATCAAAGGGAAGCTTGCCCCTAGATACGTGGGACCTTTCAAGATTGTCAGCAAGAGAGGCGACCTCGCCTATCAACTCGAGCTTCCTTCAATATTTGCAAATGTTCATGACGTGTTCCATGTCTCTGAGCTTCGAAAGTGCTTCAAGACTCCTGACCACACCGTCAACTTCGAGGACATTAAGCTCCAAGAAGATCTCTCTTATCGTGAGCACCCAGTTGCTATTCTTGAAGAGACTGAACGCAAGACTCGCAACAAGTCAATCAAATTTCTCAAAGTCAAGTGGTCACATCATTCCGACCGTGAAGCTACCTGGGAACGTGAGGATCACCTCCGTTCTGAGTACCCGGCGTTCTTTCAGTCCTAGATCTCGGGACGAGATCCTTTCGTAGTGGTGGAGTGTTGTAACACCCCGGATGTAACTTTCCCAATTTGTACTCCAACTCTTGCCGTTTCCGGCGTTAAGTTATTTTATTTTCTTGGGTTCGGGTCTTTGTCGCCGTGTGTTGTTATCATTGTCATGCATCTCATATCATGTCATCATGTGCATTGCATTTGCATACGTATTCATCTCATGCATTCGAGCATTTTCCCCATTGTCCGTTTTGCATTCTGGCGCTTCGTTCTCCTCCGGTGGCCATTTCTAGCTTTCTTTCGTGTGTGGGGATTAAACATTTCCGGATTGGACCGAGACTTGCCAAGCGGCCTTGGTTTACTACCGGTAGACCGCCTGTCAAGTTTCCTATCATTTGGACTTCGTTTGATACTCCAACGGTTAGCCGAGGGACCGAAAAGGCCTTGTGTGTGTTGCAGCCCAACGCCCATCCAATTTGGCCCAAAACTCACCTAAGCCTTCTCCATAAACTAGAGCGTTCGATCACGATCGCGTGGCCGAAAACCGTACCTCATTTGGACTCTCCTAGCTCCTCCTATGCCTATATATACACCCGCACTCCAAATCCGGATCCCCCTCGTCCAAAACCCTAAAAATTCGTCTCCACGCCGGCCGGACACGTCCGTCCGCGACCGGACGTGTCCGCCCGATCCGCCGCCGCCAACCAGGGAGCGCCATGTGTCCCCGTGGGCGCCCCACTTCGCCGCCACCGCTCGGGGCCCGCCGGAGCCCGCGAGGGGCCCTCCGCGGCCCACATCGCCCCGCCTCCACTCGCCCGAGGGCGCCGCCATCCTCCTCACGGTCGGCCACACGAGGCCATCGGCGCCGCCGCCCGCCATCGACGCCGGCCGGCGCCTCGCGCCACGACCCCGCCGTCCCCGGTGCTCGCCGCCCCGTCGCCCGGTGCTCGCCGCCCGGCCGCCGAGCACCGCCACCGTCGTCCGCCGCCTCCTCGACGTCCGGCCACTCTGGCGACCTCCTCCGGCGTCATCACCGCCGCCGGTGAACAGTGCCCCGGCCGACCTCATTTTGTGTGCCCCTGATCCAGATCTGAAAATATCTCCTCGGGTTGACTTTTTCTCTCGAACCCTAATCCATATGCCCATGTTCATAGCCTCGTAACTTTGCATCCGTAGCTCCGATTCGTGCATATAGCATATCAAAATGTTCATCTCAGGGAGTAAATCATTTGATTCCATTGCATCATTTTCATTTGAGTTCATCTTGATGCCCGAAATGCTGTTAGAAGAGGACTACTTGAGATAATTGTCAGATCTGCTACTCCGTTTAGCTTTTTGTCATTTTTGCCATGATTAATGTGTGCATGATATGCCCATGAGATCTACATATGTTTTGTTAAGGTTTTTTTCATCTTTCCAAAGGTGCAACGAATGTATTTTTGTGATGTGTGTGGTGTCTAGCACAAGCTTGCAAAGTGGTGCACTTGGTAATTCTGTTTTCAGGGACTTAGCAATTCCACTAAGTCCTAAAGCTGTTTATTTCATATTGCCGTATGTTCATGTTGTTTCCTAGTGATACGTGCCTCTTTTGAGGATTATCAGTAAGGATGTTTTGTTAATCTTGTAGTGCTCTATCCATACATGTCTTTGTTTGAAATTATGGAGCACCCTAGCTTGAGTCAATCGAGCTCTACTTTTGCTACTTTGTGAATCTGGGAAGATTGTCAACTTGTTTGCAATTTTGCCGATGATGTTGTAGTTGATCTGTGCATGCTATGCTATTGTTCTTGCCATGTCTAGCTTGAATTTTGTGTATTATTTATGGATGTATGCTTATCTTATCATGACTTGCTCCGTATTGAGTGCATCGAGCTCGTAAACATGCCTACTTGATATCTGTTTTCAGCATGCTCCAGTTTTCACTAAGTCTGTGATCTGATTATGTTTTTGCTATGTTCACATGCTTGCAATTGTATCTTCTGATCCCTTTTGGCTCAAGGTCACTAAGGGACTTTTGTTAAGCTCTTTGAGTAGCTCCATGCCATGCTTTACTTTGCCATGTTCAGGTCCTGTAGCATGTAGTTTTGTTGCTCCTAAGAGCGCTACCTGATCTGAAATTCCAGACAAGTGTTAATTTCACTAAGTCTGAGATCTGTTTGCCATATGCATTTTTGCCATGCTTGTTTGAACCTGTTAATGGATGAATTGGTCGTAGCTCAGTGCTAGACTTTTGTTAAGAATCTTGAATGCATCCCTGCCATGTATTTTGTTGCCATGTTTGGGTGCTGTAGCATGTTCATCTCATTGCATTTAGATGGCTACTCGCTGTAAACCGCAGACCGGTGTCATATCTGAATCGCTTGCCATTTCCAAACCGTAACTCCGATTCCGGCGTTCTTTATATCGTTTTCAAGAGATTTCATCTCATCTTTCCAGTGGCACACTTGGATTTCCAAGTTGAGGCCAGGTTCTTGCATTTCCTGTCACATCTTGCATATGCATCCCGCATAGCATATCATCTTTGCATCATTTTCTTTGTTCCTTGCACGTGGTTGATTGTATCCTTGTTGCTTGTTTGTCTTGTTTGGGTAGAGCCGAGAGACAAGTTCGCTAACGAGGAGCCCGTTGAGTTTGCTTTCGAGGATCCAGTCAACTCTGACAACTGTGCAGGCAAGATGATCATACCCTCGAAATCACTACTATTTTTGCTATGCTAGCTTGCTCGCTCTTTTGCTATGCCAATGCTACGATGCCTACCACTTGCTTTCAAGCCTCCCAAATTGCCATGTCAAACCTCTAACCCACCATGTCCTAGCAAACCGTTGATTGGCTATGTTACCGCTTTGCTCCGCCCCTCTTATAGCGTTGCTAGTTGCAGGTGAAGATTGAAGGCCGTTCCTTGTTGGAACATTTATTTACTTGTTGGGATATCATTATATTGCCATGTTATCTTAATGCATCTATATAATTGGTAAAGGGTGGAAGGCTCGGCCTCTCGCCTAGTGTTTTGTTCCACTCTTGCCGCCCTAGTTTCCGTCATATCGGTGTTATGTTCCCGGATTTTTCGTTCCTTACGCGGTTGGGTTATAATGGGAACCCCTTGATAGTTCGCCTTGATTAAAGCTTTTCTAGCAATGCCCAACCTTGGTTTTACCATTTTCCACCTAGCCTCTTTTTCCCTCGGGTTTCCGGAGCCCGAGGGTCATCTTATTTTAGCCCCCCCCCCCTGGGCCAGTGCTCCTCTGAGTGTTGGTCCAAACTAGAGTCCTGTGCAGCGCCCCCTCAGGGAAACTCGAGGTTTGGTTTTAGTTGTATGGAGCGCTCATCTGAGTGTACCCTGAGAAAGAGATATGTGCAGCTCCTATCGGGATTTGTCGGCACATTCGGGCGGTGTTGCTGGTCTTGTTTTAACCTGTTGAAATGTCTTGAAGAACCGAGATACCGAGTCTGATCGGAACATCTTGGGAGGAGGTCTATTCCTTCGTTGACCGTGAGAGCTTTTCATGGGTTAAGTTGGGACTCCCCTGAAGGGATTTGAACTTTCGAAAGCCATGCCCGCGGTTATGGGCAGATGGGAATTTGTTAATGTCCGGTTGTAGATAACTTGAACCTTAACTTATTTAAAATGAATCAACTGAGTGTGTTACCGTGATGGCCTCTTCTCGGCGGAGTCCGGGAAGTGGAAACGGTGTTGGAGTAATGTTTGCGCAGGTTGTCCTCTAGTTTCTCACTCGCTCTTTGCCTCCTCTTCTCGCTCTCTTTTGCGAATAAGTGAGCCACCATATATGCTAGTCGCTTGTTGCAGCTCCGCATATATTTGTACCTTGACTTACCTATAAGCTTAAATAGTCTTGATCGCGAGGGTGCGAGATTGCTGAGTCCCTGTGGCTCACAGATTACTATTACACCAGATGCAGGGCCTGATGATTCCGCTCCAGGAGACGCGTTTGAGATCAAGTGGGAGTTCGACGAAGACTCTCAACGTTACTATGTTTCCTCTCCTGATGATCAGTAGTGGTGCCTAGTTGGGGGTGAACGGGACCGTGTCGCTTGTTGGGTTATCTTTTATTTTGGCGCCGTAGTCGGGCCATGAGTGTTTGGATGATGTAATGTTATTTATGTACTTGATTGACGTGGCGAGTGTAAGCCAACTATGTTATCTCCCCTTTTATTATCCTATTACATGGGATGTTGTGAAGATTTCCTAACTTGCGACATATACCTTCAATGCGATTATGTCTCTAAGTCGTGCCTCGACACGTGGGAGCTATAGTTGCATCGAGGGTGTTACAGCATCAGGCTCTTTGTGATGTGCTTAAAAAGCAGATCTTCAACAGGAACCCTAGGAAAGAGGGTATTGCCTTTGAGAGGAAACTCAATGCTGATGGTACATATTGGAAGCCTGAACAGTACCCCAAAACTACATGGGTTGCTGCAAAGGGACCTCCAGTTGATCCATCTAACCTATCTGGATATGCATGTGAATCTCCTCATTTTGATGATGAGTCATTTGACTCCAACTACAAAATATTCAAAAATCAAAATGGTGAAGTATTTGCTAGATATGTTGGCACTAACTGCAGGAACGGTCCCCCTATGAAGAAAATCTGGGTTCCCAAAAGATGCCTTGAAAATCTTCAGGTGAATGTCATCATGATGCCACCTGTGAAGAATAGGAACCCGAGATCAAATTCTTCATATGGATCCAAGTCCTCATACGGACCAAACTCCTCACATGGATCATATTCCTCAAAAGGATCAAAGTCCTCATATGAACATCATCGTACTAACCCGTCTGTTTCGCAGGGAAGATCTAAGGATTATGGATATGTGCATTATTCTTCAAATTATTATGTCCATAAGTCCTCGAAGAATTTCTCTACTTACTCTTATGCTTATTCTAAACCCTCTTTTGTGAAACGAAATGGACTGGCTTCTATGCCATCCTTCTCGTATGGAGCTCGCAGAATGATGAACTCTTTACCACCCCTTCAGATGTGGGTGGTGAAGAAAAAGAACTAATCTCTTCTGTAGGGTCAGGTCTCCAGACGTATGTAATCGTCTGAAGAATTTGCTGGAGACCTGAGTGTGCCTGATAGGACGCAGGCTAATCAGGAAGAAATGAACTTTCATTTCTCACGTCCTCATATTGCTTTATCTATTCTTTTGCTTGATGAAATTGATCTGATGAATTGATGTCATATTCTTCACTAATGAAGTATATGAGTTTGTAAGCTGCACTAATTCATCTGCAGGATGATCAACCCAAAGCCACTGAGTGGGTCCTCGATAGTGGATGTACGAACCACATGACTGGTGACAAGAATCTATTGATGGATGCTCCATTATCTCCATCGCATCTAAAGCATATCATCTTTGCTGACAAAGGCAAAAGTCAGGTATTGGGTCTAGGTAAGGTTGTGATCACAAAGGATCGACACATGGACAAGGTCATGCTTGTTGAGTCCTTAGGATACAACCTTATGTATGTCTCAATGCTTTGTGATCTTGATATGATTGTTGTCTTTGGCAAGAACCGTTGTGTTGTGGTTATGGAAGCTGACAATTCCAAAGTCTTCGAAGGCTTTAGGAGAGGAGACCTGTATATTGTTGATTTCTCTACAGGACCACAACCAGCCGTGTGTCTACTTGCAAAAGCTTCAGAAGGCTGGCTCTAGCATCGACGACTTGGTCATGCAGGCATGAGGAATTTTCACACGCTTGCGAAGAAGAAGCATGTCATTGGCATCAAGAACGTCAAATTCCTCAAGGATCACCTATGCGGAGCCTGTGAAGCTGGGAAGATGACGAAGGCCAAGCATCCAGCAAAGACTATCATGACCACCACTCGCCCATTTGAATTGCTTCACATGGATCTCTTTGGTCCTAATCATTATTCTTCTATTTCAAATGAAGCATCTCAATATGGCTTTGTTATTGTTGATGATTACTCTCGTTATACATGGGTACACCTTGTTACTTACAAACATGAAGTGCAGGAAGTCTTCAAACGATTTTCCTCGAGGGCTTCAACCAACTTTGGTGTGAAGATCAAGCACATCAGAAGTGACAATGCCACTGAGTTCAAGAATTCTGGTCTCGATGACTATCTTGATGAACTTGGTATTACTCATGAGTTATCTGCTCCTTACACTCCTCAGCATAACGGCGTCGTGGAGCGCAAGAACAGGACTCTTCTTGAGATGGCTCGCACTATGCCTGATGAATACAAAACGCCTCGTCGATTCTGGATTGAGGCAATTGATACTGCGTGCCACATCATCAACAGAGTATATCTTCACAAATTCTTCAAGAAGAGTGCCTATGAACTCCTCACTGATAAGAAACCCAATGTAAGTTATTTCAAAGTCTTCGGTGCTAAATGTTGGATTAGAGATCCTCATCACAACTCAAAATTTGCACCGAAAGCACATGAAGGGTTTATGCTTGGTTACGGAAAGGACTCGCACACCTACAGAGTCTTCAACAACGTTCTTCACAAGGTTGTTGAAACTGTGGATGTGCGGTTGGATGAAACTAATGGCTCGCAAAGAGAGCACCTACCTACTGTGATAGATGAACCAGCACCTGAGGAAACTATCAAGTTCAAGGCTACTGAGGATGTCATTCCTACTGAAGAATCTGCTGAAGAATTCATTCCAGAACATGAATAATGTCGAGCTAATGCACCTGAAGAAAATGATGAAGACAATGGTGCTGAAGAAAACGCTGATCAAATTCTTCAACGGCAACCAGCTCATCCTCGCATTCCAAAAGAAGTGCAAGTTGAAAAGATCATCAATGACATCAAAGCGCCAGGTCCTCTCACACGCTCAAAAGCTTCACATTTGTCTAACTTTTGTGGGCACTATGCTTTTGTTTCTATTACAGAGCCCACTAAGGTAGATGAAGCATTTCTGGAGCCTGAGTGGATTCAGGCCATGCAAGAAGAATTACATCAGTTCGAGCTCAACAATGTCTGGGAACTGGTCAAACGTCC